>NC_143264.1:87011822-87311822 GCF_984573655.1 Nuphar pumila
AACCAAAGTATGATGACACACATTGCGTACATATTATACATTCATAAGTGCACAGGCATTCAAACCCACACACAGGTGTACCTACAGCAAACACACTCCATGTTCTGCTAACTACAAGCATGATCTCCGAACTACAATCACAAGAGCACTAGATATCCACAACTAAGTGAAGTGTATGAGCATAACTTGTATTTGCAATTCACTTAGATATTCACTGCAACATCATGCTTACACAATTATTGCCTAAACATGCTCTCTATAAGTTCAGTTAAGGTATCTTACCTTAATAATGTGAAGAACAATGAATCAAAATTCAAAAGACCGAGGAGTTTCGAAGTCCGCAAAGACCACTACCCAAGCAATACAACGAACCCTTCGTGTGCGGTCGCAAATGCCAAAAACTCAAAAAAAAATATCAATTATAACAAGATTAGCCAAAAATAGCAAATTACCCAATAAATCATTACCACGAGCCAAATAACACACAAATACACTCCAATAATTTACAAACTCCATCAAAAAATATATTTAAATATAATATATACATAAATAGTGATTTATAGCCCAAAATAGTTCTATAAATACAAATTATACCCTGATTGACTTGAATGAACAAATGAATATGTAATAAATAAATAAATGAAATTCAAAAGCTAGAAACACATTTCTAATTTGGAGATTAAAAAATGAGTTTTTTATTTATTAATAATCCTTAAAAATTACGGCTTTTACACCCATGATGCAGCTGAGAGAGAGATAGTTATCTTATTAAAGACAAAGCCCTTAATGATGCACATCCAAAACATGAAACAAGGAGTAAAAGCATGAGTGTGCTTAGTACACATTCGATGTCACACTCCTATTAAAGAGTAGGCAACAAATATAACTTGACTAGTACAAGCTGCTTTTTATATTGCATGAAGTGGAGTAAATAGATAATAAATGATTTGAAGGTGTTTGGGTTTGCAGTATAACTCCCTACTAGTGGCATGTATGAACTTATGATATCTATATAACCAATATAACCATATCAGAGCCATAAACATTGAAAGCGGTATTGATGGCTTAATTTGCAGTTACTTGTCCTGCCATGGACTCCTTAAAGGCAGCAATAAACAAGCAAGTGACTCATGGACATAAGGGTACCATACATTACAGCTGATGGAACTGAATAATATTTGGAAATCAACTGGTTGACGATATAATGTAATGACGCCACTGAAACACATACAATTGTGAGCTGGCCACAAAAAATGGAGCAGAACTTTAGAGGCTCTCTTGTGTAACTGCAATCAGCTTAAAACAAAAGTATATCTAGTCTTTTAAGCTCCAGAAATAGCAACTGAAGAAACTGAACTCTAAATAAAAAAGCATGGACAAAGAGAACAAACTTACATGGTTGGAACCCTACTTGGATCATTCTTTAATCAAACCATTCTAACCAGGATTTAGATGCCCGCTTTTGGCCATATAAGACCTCCTTCAACCAAAGATAATACTAACCACATGCAATATACCAGGTGAAGGTTCCATATAAGACCTCACTCATATCACCATTCGGGAAAGCAAGCTTCATGCACAATTGATGAAACCATCCCCACCAAACAGTACTAGAAATGACCACACAGAGTTGTCATCCAGGAAATTAGTCCAAATTTCTCATTATAGTCAACAGCGTACTCCTCTCAATGACAACAAATCACAGCTAATGAATCCACATGAGTAGGGAACAGTAGGCTGATTCTTGTTTACATCGTAATACAGGCAAGTGAATACAACAAAGTGTATGCAAGGAAAATAATATCCCCAATCTATGTCACATGGGTGCGGGGATGCGGCACTTTCAAAAACCTTGGGTGTGGGGGTGCGCTGGGGTCCAGGGGGGCGCCCCTGGCGGGGGGGTCGTAGGGGGGCAGCGCCACCCGGAAGAAATTTTTTCTTGGGAGGGCCTCGGCCTCTCCACTGCCGAAAACAGGGAGGGGCTCAAGGGCTCGGCCCCTCCACTGCCGAAAACAAGGAGAAGCTCGGCCCCTCCGCTGAAATCAGAGGGAGCAGGTGGGGGGCTTGGCCCCTCCCCTACCGAAAACAGGGAGAGGCTCGGCCCCTCCATTGCCGAAAAAAGGGAGGGGCTCGGCCCCTCCACTGAAATCAGAGGGAGCAGGGAGGGGGACTCGGCCCCTCCCCTGTCGACCCAACAAGAGAAAGAGGGGGAGCAAGGAGGGGGGCTCGGCCCCTCCCCTGCCGACCCAACAAGAGAGCGAGGGGGAGCAGGGAGGGAGGTTGGGCCCCTCCTCTGCCGACCCAACAAGAGAGCGAGAGGGAGCAGGGGGGGCTCGGCCCCTCCCCTGCCGACCCAACAAGAGAGCGAGGGGGAGCAGGGAGGGAGGTTGGGCCCCTCCTCTGCCGACCCAACAAGAGAGCGAGAGGGAGCAGGGGGGGCTCGGCCCCTCCCCTGCCGACGCAACAAGAGAGCGAGAGGGTACCTGCGATGAGGGAGAGGAGGAGGAGGTGGCGTCGGGCTCCCCTACGAGACGTCGGGAGGAGAGGAGGCGAGCGAGAGAGCGGAGCTGCGCGGGAGAGAAGAGGAGAGTATTAGGGCAAAAAAAAATTGCCCTAATCCTCTTTCGCAGCCCCTTTTGATTTTGCATCAGAATTTTATTTTATTTTTATGTTAAAAAATGGACGAAAATGACCCTAGGTGTGTTGACCGCACCCAGCGTCGTGTTGACCGCACCGGGTGCCGCACCCACATCGACGTGGGTGCGGCACCTGCTTTGCCGAGTCCCTGTGACTTAGTCCCCAATACAAGTTCGAAGAATCAAATAACATAAAGACAAGGCCAAAGACACATGCATGCACACACACACATAAATGGTTGATCACGCAAAGTATTAAAAAATGAAAAAAAAAGGGGACTAAAGGACCAAGCATGTGCATCATTGCGACATTGGCACAATGATGCCACATACATAGGGTGAGACAAACAAAAAGTTGCCAATAGAATCCCGATGGTGACTACTATCAACTAATTATGTGACCATGGTCCTTACCCTCTATGAGTTTTCAGTTGTCTCTGAATATTGCAAGGGAAAAATGTGCTTTCACCTAAAGAAAATTGGTTAAGGTCAGATTGAGGTCAATTATCTATTCTTCTTTATTTTGAGCTTTGGCAGCAACTTTTATTTCCAAAAGCCAGGTTCTTGAGCCTTATAGAGACATATCTTTAGGGTTTGAGACACATGTTGTTAGTCTCTGTAATCCCACAGATCAGATATCAATGCATAATAAAGCACAGACATCACTAGGGAAATCTGGGTGGATATTGACATGAGTTGATCAAGCTGGCTACACTTGCTTCAAGCATGGCTTGACAATAGTTGACTTTTACCTAAACCGCTAAATTCATGAATGTGTTTTAGCTTCAGGACACGCTTGTCAATTTTAATCAAATTTTTAGGAGCACATGGAATTTCATCCCCAAGAAAGATTTTATGGATTAACAGAACGGACATTTTCTCCAACAAAGAAAACTTTTCCTCTTAATGACTTCTCTCCATCAAGTTGCAATTGGCATCACTGAGCCATTAAAAATCAGAAGGTATGTGATCAGAAGAACATCACAGTCATCCTACTCCAAAATGCTAACCTAAATATAGAATAGAAAAGCAGAGTCCCTTCATATATGAACAAAGTGATCATAAAGAAGAACATGATTGATGTGGGAGTAGAACCATAAAGCAACTAAATATCTAGAGATATAATAACACGTATGTCACAAACCAGAAAGTTATGCTTGGTTTGCTTCTCAATGTTTGGCATGTTACAAACGACCAATAGATGTTTGATTTGCTACTATTGATCTGTAAAAACTTGGAAGTTTCTTGATTGCTTAATTCACATCTTTCTTTTAATAATATATTCAAATACACATCTTAAATGATTGAACATATACTGTTATTTCTCTTTCAAGTATACAAGTGATTCAGAAACACACTTGCAGAACTTGCAGAGTAAATTTTAGAGTACAGGAAATGACCCATAATTTCTGTAACTAACTGATTATCTATACAGCTAGACACCATTCACATATGTGCAACGAAATGACTCATGTAACATTGCATCATTGCATGTAAGAAGGAACTCTGCCCCATAAATCTCTTTCTGAAAAAAAAAATCCAAAAAGCAGGACACCTTCTATAAGAAATATCATAATAAGTGTGATCCAGTAGAGTTTTCTAGAGAAGTAGACCATCACTTACATTAAATCTTCTAATTTTTCATTCTTCTGTTTTTCTTTCCAGGAAAACAAAAAACATGGTTTAAGGACTTTTTCAATATTTTATGGAAGTTAAAGTTATAATTTCTTAGTGAGAGCTATAGTGAGCATTTTCATATAGGAGTCTAGCAATTCATTTCCCCATGAAAGTGCAAGATCAAAAAGCTAATTTCAGTGACACGCAATAAGATCACATACACAAACCCAAAAAAGGCTTTCTAAAACAGGAGTGGTAGAAAACATTATCATTTAACAATGATGATGATGATGACTATTGCTATTATTATTAAAAAATAGCCATCTTTGGATTTTGAACTCAATAACCCCAAGAAAAGTGAGCTATCACAATCATTGCATTGCTATCATCATTGTTATACTACAATTACCAGTCAACCAACACCATTATTACTACCACAAAATAGCAGCAGTAAATAACTTACCATATGTCGGCAGGGAAGGACAGTTGTATCCCGTGGCTCTGATAGGCAAATCACACATTCTTTCCCTTGGTCGCTTCCATCAAAGTCATTATCAACTGAGTTTCCAATACCATAAATCTCCTGCAACTCATACCTAGTGGAATTCACCCACAGAATTTGCTTAATCACCTTAACTTGATATTTATCCTTTTCCTTCTTCTCAAATACTGCTTGAGTAATCTGTGAATTAGTAGCAGCTGTTATTTGGGCTCCGTCATCATCAGATGAAGATGCTTCGGCCTTCACTGCCAGGGGAAATACATCCATATCTCCTTTACATAACTCAGCCTCTTCAAACAGAGATAAATCAATTCCAGTTCCTGAAGGCTGCCTAAATTTCTGACCCAGTCCTTCTTTAAAAGATACAGTTACAGGTTCAAGTAAACCCTCCTTCACCTTCACTGATGTCAAGCTACAATCACTGCCTTCTTTTGCAAAGAAGAAAACACTTATTCTGAAAGCACCCAAAGAAAAAAGGAATATTTATATTTTTCAATCTATAAAAGTCTGCAAAATAATTCCACTAATAGATGCATAATCAGTGCAGAAGGTAATAGAGAGAAAATCACATCCTTAAAAAAGTAAAGTATCGACATTGTTTAGGAATTAGCAATAATCATCATGGAACAAATTCCATGTTTGACAGGGAGTTTTCTGCAAATATAAGATGGTTGATTATATTTTAATTATGTTAGGAATCAAATGCGGTCAGTGGAAAATCTTCAATTTTTTTCTCTCTTTCATATTTTTTGCAATGTAGCATTTTAGTTGCTTCAGACTAACAAGATTTTGCATTTATTGCACCTCTTTCTTGAACAAAGTTGAAGCCTCTCCATCAGTCATGTTGCTTCTAAAGTTCTCTTGTTTACAAACTGGTATTCATGACAAATAATGATTGGACAATGAAATCTAAACCATATTTTAATGCACAAGTTATAGAATATCTACTAAAATTCCATCTTCATAAGAAAGTGGAAATGGACAGCTGTGAATTGCTGCAGATGAGCCTGGAAGTTCAAGAAACACCAAATGCATGCAGACTCAAGTGACCCTGCCAAACAACTATGACATCAATGCAATGTGTGTTATTGACTGTGGACTGGACTACTTGATAGAAATGTAAAAGAGCAAGTTGTTAGAAGACTAGCTAGACTATTAGCCGGCTAGTCAAGGGTAAAATGTGAAGTCAAACTAGAACACTCATTAATGTCATGTAATATATACCAATTTTAATTCTCTTTTGTAAATAACCTTAATAAGGGTCTCATTTTAACAAGATTAGTCAAGGGAGCTGCCCCTCATGCAAATAATTGGGGCACTCAATCTCTCATCCACCTCTCCTTTCTCTCTCACTTCTCCTCTCTCTTGCTGGAAAATTATGATGGCATGAGAGCTAAGGATTAAAGAGGTGTGATTACTCCACCGTAAAGGCCTTTTCTCATTACTCGCAATCCTTTCTACGCCTTTCATCAATCTTCATTCCTCCCTCTGTCATTACCAACACAAATTTTATCAGTTTTCTCAATGATTTACATTCAGCCCGTTCAGACCTAAGATTTTCATTTGGGAACTTCATAATCTTTCACATCCAAAATCATGAAGCCCAAGACTAATCTCTATTCAAATCCATCAAGTTTTCTTACAAAACCCATCTATTCCATCCACCTTTTAGATCATCCTAAAGTGACACTACAGAAACAAGCCATTTCTCATCCAGAGTTTCCGCCTCAATAAGTGTGTCAGTGCATACATCATCTCAGATTGTGATTTTGGTGTGAACCGACCCTTTCGGTGGAAGTAAACTAAGGGAAAAAGAGGAAAGAAAAAAGTAAGATGAAAGAAGCTTAATAGTTATAATTGTGTTTGCAAGATTGTGTGATTAGTGCCACAAGATGGTTGAATTAGAGATATCAACGGGTCAGATCAGGGTCAGGTTGTGTCTACCCCAGAGTTACCGGAAGCGCCTAGGTAAGTGGGGAAGCGCGCTTCCCCGAAACGCGCTTCGGAAGCGCGAAACATCACGCTTCCGAAATGCGGGGGGAAGCACCATTTTTAAATGGGAAGCGTGCTTCCCTTTTATGGGAAACGCGCTTCCCATCATGCTTCCCCCATTTTTTCAATTTTTTGTATTTTTTATTTTTTATTTTTATTTTTATTTTTTTCACTTCCCCCTAGCTTCCTAGGTCGCTTCCGGTTCGCTTCCTAGGTCGCTTCCGAGCTATGTCACACGGACTCGGCTAGGGGGTCAATGCACCCGCGTCGACACGCCCCGACACGGGTGCGGCTTCGGACACGGTCAACGAAGAGCCGGACTCGGTCAACACACCGAGGCCGAGTCCGTCCACGTTTTGGACTCAGTCAACGTTGACCAAGTCTATATTCATCCATTTTTAGGGTAAATAACTTAATATATATATATATATATATTTTAAAAATATATATATATATATATAGATATAAACAGACTGTGTTGTGTGCACAGTCATAGGTCACAGTGACTGTGCAGACTGTGTTGTGTGCACAGTTATATATATATATATATATATATAGTCGAGTCCCCGTGTCCAAAATTTTTGAAATTGCGCCGCACCCGTGTCGCACTCGCACCCATGTGACATAGCTTCTGAGACGATTCCTGATTCGCTCCTAAGTGGTCCCACGCTTCCCGCTTCCTAAAATTTTGAAAGTGCCTCACTTCCCGCTCCTGCTTCCCGTATCGCTTCCCGCTCCCGCTTCCTCAACTGGCAACCGTGGTCTACCCTAACCCACCCAACTAAACAAGAATCAGGTTCTCGGGTTCGAGAAGTCGTCATGTCAAATATGAAAGATCCCATACCCAACTTGATAACATTTGCAATTGCCATACCCGTTCTAGTGTACCACCCGATCGGATTAGGCAGGGTTGGGTTGGACTAAATTTCAGGTTAGAAACAGGAATATATAGAAATTTTTTGCCATGATTGCTAGCAAGCAAGTTGTAGCTCACTGGTTGTGCATGATTCTTTCACAAAAGAGAATAAGGTTTGAGTCCCTCTGTTGTGATTTTTACTATAAACAAATTATGTATCTGACCTGGACCACTTCTTTGTCGGGAACATTTAAAACTTTTTCTACATCTGAACCCAAACCTGATTAGGTTTCAAATGCAATACCATGTCCAAACTTTTTTACTTGCAGGTTTTCATATTTTAATCCAAACCCTAAAAATTGGACCTGGGTTGGGTAAGAACCCAGACTCAGATCCAACCCATTGACAGCCCTAGGTTGAATCCTCATCTTCCAATACATGAAACACTTCCTCTACTCAATGCATTGCCCCATTTCTCCTTTTGAGCTCTTGTAGCATCCCATTTCTAAAAGTGAATATTGTTAAGATAAGTCGACCACTCTAAAGTAAAGTTTATTTATTCTTAAAGTTGTTTTTGGTAATTTATTAATAATGAGGGACTTTAATGTAAATTTGTTCTCTTGGCTAATCTCTATTTAAACTAAAGGAGATTAGACATAATTAAGTTTCTAAGTTCTTTCTTTCTCTCTTTCTCATTTCTGAGTATTCTCTGAGTTTTTCTTTTACATGGTATCAGAGTCGTCGATCTGGGGAGCGCGATCTCGAGTTCTGCGTCAAAGTTCGAGTGAAGGGTATTAGATCACGTGAAGAGGATCAGAAAAAAAAGGTTCACGTGAAGAGGATCAGATAAAAAGGTGTGTCATTTTTTTTTATGAGTGGTACAGATCTGATAACAAATCTAAGGTCTGACAAAAGTCATGACTCAGATCTGTAATCAAATCTAAAAGTCGTGTGGATCTATGGGTCTCTGTCGACCAAACTGAGTGGATACAGGTATGGGTATTGTTCTGAAGTCGTGCAGTGGGTGACGGTAAAAAAAAAAAATGGTGGAGATTAAATGCAGTCCATTGTCGTGGATCTTTTTTTTTACAGTATGCTCTGGGTAGTTCAGATCTGATCACAAATCTGAATGTAGTGAAGATTAAATATAGTTTTCAGTTGTGGACATGCATATTTTTAGTTTGATTCGTTCAAATCTGGTTGTCGTGAAGAAGTATTCATATTAAATAGTCATGGATTTGCAACTTTTTCCAGAGATCTGATCACAGATCTGAGTGTGGTGAAGATTAAATCTATTTTTCAGTTGTGGACCTGCATACTTCTGTTTTTTTTTTGTCCTTCATATCTCGGTGTCGAAGAAAAACAAATACTTTATATTAAATAGTCGTGGATTTTTTTTTGAGATCTGATTACAGATCTGACTCATCTGAGTGTGGTGAAGATTGGATATACTTTTCAGTCGTGGAACTGCATACTTCTATTTTGGTTCACTCATATCTGGTTGTTGTGAAGAACAGTTTATATTAAATAGTCGTGGGTTTTTTTTATCAGATCATTTGTTCTGGTTGGTTCAGATCTGATCGCAGATCTGATGTCATGGTGAAGACTCATCATCGTAGTGGATCTGCATAGTGTGGAGCCGATCTCTATCAGATTTAACATTTTTTTTGTGGAAATTCTATTGCAGCAGCACTATTCGTGGTGACTACTGAGGAAGTGTTATTCAGTATGGGTGACGTTTCGAAATTTGATTTCAAGAATGAGGCTATTGGGGAATATAAAGCCTTCGCAAATCCTTTCTCCTATGGGTCTTCTGTGAAATTAAATGAAACTAACTATGCACGGTGGTCCAGAACGTTTATGATGTCGGTGTCTGGAGTAGAAAACACATACTGTTGGAATTTGAACCAAATGATAAGACGGGAAAATACATTACTTGGGAAGAAGATAATGACATTGTTATGTCATAAATCATGAATAGCATTTAACCTTATATTGCAGATGGCCTAATTTACTACAATACGGCTAAACAGATGTGGGACAATCTTCGAGATACGTACTCTCAAGAGACTAATGTGAGTCGTATTCTCCAAGTTAAACAAGAAATATATAATTTGCAGCAAAGTGATCAGACATTGGACCAGTACTATGCTTCCGTCAAAGCTACTTTTGAAAGACTTAATGCTCATAGACCATTGTGTTGTTCAAAACAAAAGGATCATCAAGAACAGACTATGGTTGCTAGGTTCCTCACAGGCCTATCTTCAGAGTTCTCAGTTGCTAAAGTCCAAATATTAACCGGGTCTGATGTTCCTACTCTTGCTGATGCATACAATCGGTTGAGTAGACTTGCCATCTCTCTTTCACAATCTCAACCTGCATCTCAGTCATTTGCTTTAGTTGTTCCATCTAGTTAGTTGCTCATGGCTTGGCTCGACAGCTACACGAACCAATCACAAAAGAGTTTGTGGCAAGCCAAACTAAGCCAAGTCATGAGCTGGGCTGTTAGAGTAGGACATGAAAATGATATTCTTTATATACTATTATAACAAGCTTACTCGGGTTTGCCAAGATTCATTGAGATTGGTTGCCTTATCAAGCTCGGCATACGTCACATACATACAGGGGGCAGGTACATAGGGTACGATAGAGGACTTTCTAAAAGCAAGGGTAAGAGGGTATAGCTACACATATATACATACATATATGTATATATGTACAGTTTATTTATGTTTTCTTGAGAAAAATCATGTATGCATACATGTGTGGGTTATTGAAGATAGGGGTGTCAACGGGTCGGACCCCAGTAAAATGGGTGGGTCCAAATCTGGATCCAACTAAGTGATACAGGTATCAGATCCGGATTCGGGTCCGACTGGATTTTTCATAAGAAAAACCATACTTGAATCCGATAAGAATTACATAAACTAGACTCGGTAAAATAATTATTTTTTAAGTTTTTTACATTGAAATTTTGTGGATCTTAATCAAAACTGGGGCCGGACCCAGGTTTGGTATAAATTTCCATAAACCAAACCCGACCCATTTAATAATCGAACGTCATGGGTCTGACCCAGATAGTTAATGGGACCTCCTTCTTTGTAACCCAACCTTGACCCTATAGGATCTGGTACAGGTCGGGATAGGGTTATACCCAATCCGTTGACACCCCTAGTTGGAGTTACATGCCATTATTAAGGGCACACTTGTCTTTTTGTATGAAGAAGGCTTTATGTTTTGTTTTCAGGGGCATTTTTGTGTCAGCCCCGTTTCTTTTATAAAGAATAAGTACATGTTGCAAATAGAGAAATGAGAATACATGATTTGTGCTCTAACTCTCCTCTCTTTCCATTTTCTATTTCTCTACTTCCTATCTCTTCTCTCTACTTTCTTTTTCTTGGTTTCTTTGCTATCTACTAACCATGTAACATGGACATTCAATCAGAGTGGGTCTGATGCTTGGAGGGGGCTATCTTTATGGAACTTGAAACCCTAATGTGACATCAGCCATTGGAGATCAACTGGCACAAGTTGATAGAGTTATTGTTTGGGTTTTTGAGTAATGATATAACTCGCTTTTAGATGATTTTATATAATTTTCAAGAACCTTTGGGGATTATACGAAGCATTATTAGATTTCACTATGAATTTTCACTCACGGGCTAGTTTAGGCATTTTGTGTGTTGATTTCAAATCTGGTGCGAAATCTGTTGGCATTAATCAATTTGGTTGGTTAGAAATGTCAACTAAATGCCTGAAAGGAATGATGAAAAATCACAAGGATTTGATGTTGGGATCATTTTTTGAGTGTTATTAGAGGTGGTGGCAGGTTTCGGTGGAAACTACTAAAGTATCGACAGTTTAAATGTTGCTTGTTAGTTACTTTGATGTTTTGGGATGATATTTGATATTTTTTAGCATAACTTTGTGTCAGCATGTAGTTTGGTGTTTTTTCCTCGATATGTTAGTTTGTATTTTGATATTTTTTACTTGGATTGATGGTGCAGGAAGGCTGTTAAGTCTGTAAGAAAGTTGAGGAGAGCCAAAGAAGAGTTATTTGGTATTGAAGATGAACCCTAATACAAGTTCAGGTGAAGCCAAAGAGTGGGAGTTCTACAGTGAACCCCAGTGGAGGAGGCTCTATAGTCAGTTGTTAAGCAGTGGCTAGTGTTGAAGGGTTTCAAATAACCAATGTTTGTATAGTAAAAATTATATCCAGTGGGCTTAGTCCATGGAGTTGACTATTGTGGCAAAAGGCAAGTTTGAGTACATAATGGGTGAGGCCACTAAACCAGAAGAAAAAAGTTCTAGATACAATCTTTGGAAGAAGGAAAATGACCTATTTATTTCACGGCTTCTCGGTCTATGATTCCAAGTACATCTCAAACTTTCTTGTACCTTCAAACTGCAAAAAAAGTGTGCATAACGGTAAAAAAAAAAACTATCTTGAAAGAGAAAATGTGGCAAAGGAATATGACTTGTTGGAGAAGTTTATGAAATGCAAACAAGGAAATCAATATATAAGTGAGTACTACACTGAGCCAAGAAGTCTATGCAATGAGTTGTACCACTTTCATCAAACAGATTGTCTGTCACATGCACATAAGATAAATGAAAAGATTGAGAAAAGAAAAGTGTCACTTTTTTAAAGTGAATGTACAGGGAGTGCCTCCAGAATATGAAGCTATTAATGTGAATGTACTAGGAAGAGAGATTCTTTCATCTTTAGGAATTGTGTGTATATTGCAGATTAGAGGGGAAGATAAAAGGAAAATGGAACAAAAACTATGGCTGAGACTTCACTGCCTGGTAGGAGGCCTTGATGTTACGAGAGCACTCCCTTGATGAGAGTCGAGGATGAGGGGGAGCTCCAGGTTGTTGTCATGGTATGAGCAAATGGATAAGTCAGAGACAAACTGAAGTGTGCCCGTTGTGGCAAAACTAGAGACAACAAGGGGAAATATTGGAACATCATTAGGAAGCCCAACTTCTTCAAGAACAAGGCATTTGACTCTATGAGTTCAGAGACTTCAAATGAAAATGCTAAGGTTAAAGATGAAGATACACTATCCAGTTTGATAAAGGAGTTGGAAGAGCTCAAGATAAAGTTTGAGGGCAGGTCTACTCCTACATTTTCTCCTGCTAACATTGTTCATTCCTCTAATTCCACTCAAGGTAATCAAATTAACTCTATTACATTGCTTAAGAGTTAGAGTATATATTAAGGAGCTCCGAAACACATGGTGTATGCAAGGAATTCTTCATGGATTATACATCCTTGCCCATAAAGCATTCCATATGACAGATCGATGGCTCTACTATTTCTCATGGATGGGAAGGACAGTATCAAGATACAATATTTCACCTGATCTTTTGTCTTTCATATGCTAGCTTTTCCAATAAACATGGCTGCTTACGAGCAACTTTGAATACCTTGCTATTACCTCATCTTCTAAAGCTTGGCTTGTTTAATACAATGGAGAGCTGATTATCTAAGTTAGTCTGTGGTTTCCTTCAATAGTTGGCCTTTTTATTTTTCTGAAAGCAGCAACGATTTTTACTTACACTCATTAAGAAAATTCAATTTCATTTTCTACAATTGTAACTACTGTTGCTACTTATCTGCATTAATCTTAATTTTCCCATTTATTACTTACCATATCTCAACTTTGTTTCCTTTCCCAAACTAACTCCTCACTTAGGTGGAGAGGAGAGCAACGAACATAAACAACCAAACACGACCAAACTGTCGCACCTAGACCAATGAAGAAAAAAAAGAAAGAAAGAAAGAAGAGGACGAATACAAGAAAGAAAAAAGAGAATCGTCGAATAACTTCAACCAATCAGATGCCCGAATTGCAACCTAGATATCTTGTAGGGTAAAACGAGAGAAAGATTAACCCTGTGGAAAGAAAAGGACATCCAACATATGCATGCAGGGGGGAAGAAAGGAGGGTAGCGTCTAGGGACATCACCTTCCAGCAACGGTAGCATCAAAAGTGAAAGCCACGAGAAAGCGATCGGGGTTCTCCTCGTCGGACTCCATGTGGAGCGTCTCCTTCTTCAAATTGACGTCGTTGCGGATGGTGACAGCCTTCTGGTACTCCACAAAGGGCATAGAGACATGGGTGGCGTTGGGATGGCGGTGGTGCCTCCCCGGATACGCCCAACCGGCCAGGCTGTTGTCCTGCACGGCCTGAGAGCGATTGTGATGGGGGTCGTACGGTAAAGGAGAGGGCAAGGGCGGAGGGTAATACCCGTTGTAGTGGAAATATTGAGGGTGAAGATTAGGGTTTTGGTAATGGGGATGTGGGTAGGAGTTAGGGTAAGGAGTTGCTGCGGCGAAAACGTACCGGCTTCCCTGAATTTCAGATTGTTGAGGACGGTGGGAAGGTTGTGTAGGAGGCGCGGACGGGGGCTGGTGTTGCTGATGGTGGTGGCCGCCGCTTCTCCGTCTGCTACCGCCGCCGCTGCTGCTGCTTATATTACCCATCGAAAATCACGATTCCTTTTTCTTTCTTTTCCGAATTCAGTGTAGCTACAACTCCATGAATTGTGAAAAAGGCAAAAGAGGGCCAAACTGCATTTGAATGTGGAGAGAGAGAGGACGAAAATAGCGGAGAATTGGGTGATGGAACAGGAAGGCTCTCTCGCTCTCTCGCTCTCTCGCTCTCTCTCTCTCTCTTGTGTGTGTATAATTTTGTGTTGTCGGGGAGGGCATTACAACTAATTGGTTGGAGGTTGCGTCAGCTTCCACCAGAAGCAGATTCGAAGGCAGGCAGAACAGGATATAGAAAGAGGGCCCCACCAAGTGCTCTCCGCTTTTGCGTCTTTAATTAATTTAATTGTGAAGTACTTGCCGGTCTTCAACCCACGGTTGAGCCAATTAGATCGGGGTTAGGCCTTGGCTCTGCCATGTCCCACACTCTCTCAGGCCTCCAACCCACGCTTGCTTTGCATTGCACCTACGCTTAGTCTTAGCCGTCTCAACGAAATGACTGCCAAGGAGCAATTGTCTCGTCCGACTGCACGTGCCTTTATTCGGCCCATTATTCATGCCATGGTTGCCAAACCAAGACGCGGGTGCCAGAAGGCGTTTGATTCCCCATCTGCGGGATGCACGGACGCTAAGTTGGTGTGTTCTGCAGAGGGTTATTTGACGTCCGCCGCTGTTCAGTGCCCTTCTGCGAAACAAAAAACAAAACTAAACAAAAGAATTATGTTTTTTTGGGAGGGTGTGGACAGGGCCGAGTCTTGTCCATGCATGGACGTTCCGGCGCATACTGTTCACGCGCATTCACGATTCAAACGCTCCCTTAAGAAACACGTGCATGCATGCCTAACGTATTAAGCTTTTGCCAAATCATAATAAGCAAGTAAAACAATAATTGAAAAAATGACACCCCATTTGTTTTGGCATCGAAGTTCCTTTCATTTCATATGTATTGGCATGACATTACATTCATCAACGAAGGCAACTTCCAAAGTATGAGAATTGGCCCCCCTAGGTTGTCCATTTGGAGAGGATGGATATATATGGGATGCATGGTGGCGTGTCGAAATGGAAAGAAGTGCTTTAATATTTAAGTCCATTGTGACCTTTGTTGTTCGTGTGGCTCAACATATTGCATTGGACATGAACTACCCCAACTCATACTTGTGAAAAGGTGGCAATTTTTTTTTTAAACAATTACAAAAACATTCTTAGAGACTTGAGACCTTTACAGTTATAATACAATCAAATCACAAAGAATCTTATATTACTATTATCCAAAACAAACCAACTTTATTAATTGAATTCATATAGTCCAGATGACATATGCAATAGAGTCACGTTGTTCCAAAAAAAGTCTGTCAAGTAGTCGCATCACCCTCATAGCTCTTCGCAAAGCAAGTCCCTTCACTAGACCTCAGAGACTGTAAAAACACAAAAACAGGAGTATCAGAACCCAAAGATCATGCATACAGGTCTCTCTAATAAAACAAATAAGCAAAAAGAATTTAAATAAGAATCATATAATATTTTAGAGAGATATAATTATGACAAATTCATAATCCATTTAACAATTTATACAATAAAAAATAATCGTTAAATAATATAGAACAAGTGCTAAATAAAAGAGAACAATTATTATTAATAGAAAACATTAATTGAGCAATAAAGACATTTATCATGCAATAGAAAGCAATATCATGCAATCATCAATACATCACAAGTAAAGAAACAAGTAAATATGCATGATCTAATGCATAACAAAAACATGCATGATTCCAGTGCACATGCATGAATAAATTATTATTTTCTATCAAAATTTTTGTTTATATACATGTCTCTATTAAATACACATAAACTTTAGTTCCTCTTTTTATTATTGATGTCCGTGGATACTTAAAATGAATGAAAATTTTATAGGTCAAGTGGGTCCTCAGTTATAGATTAACACACAATTTGTATTTTATTATTAGGTTTCACACTCAACCCTCAACCGATATCAGGAATCAACAACATTCATCGAAACATTAAAAATAAACATCTAATGTCAGAACATTATGAAAATCAATATTCACTAATGTTATTTTTCTTGGAGTACCAAAACAACAGTTATGTCTATACACCACCCAGAAGCAAAGTGGTGGAATCTCTCTAAAACCGTGGTCGGGAGAAGAACCTCTATATCGGGTTAAGGAGCACAACAACGCATACAGAGTCTTAGTATCCTCATAGTTCCCCAAAATCGCAATGTCAAGGATTCTTATACTATAGAAGGGACATGAAGGAAGCGTAAATTACACTGTTCTCTACTTTTCTTTTATCTTATTATTAATTCATCTTTTTTTATTTGTAATTTAACATGTAGAATTAATAACATAGATTCGTAAATCAACATGTAAAGCTCTTCACGAGACCACAGTCTGTGGCAACATAGAGCAGTGCAACTAGAACAATAATATCAAGTATGATTTTTTTCATGCATAAACAATTAAATAAGGAGCAACACATGTTAAAGGCTCACACGGCCCACGACAACCCGTTTTGATAATCGATGCATCCATATGCAAAAATCATAAATAGCATGCAACTTATGCATTAATTTTACATGCTTTGTCAATGCACAATCACATATGCAAACTCAGAGATGTGAATAAACAACAATATTTATATGCATATATTCACATAACCATGCAATTTACATGCATTCATTCATGAACCAACTCAACTAAATATGTGAACACTCATGCAAGTATGCATATGTTGAAACACATAAATTTTCAGGTTTGCATATGCATAAGAAACAAAACTTTGGATTAATATCTTGATGATGTGTAGTATACCAATTCTAGGCATGTGAAAATCTTATTCTTAGCATACACAAAGTCAAATCTATTACAATAAACAAATCTGAAAATTAACATACCAAAACTGAATTTTTATTCCAGATTCAAATAAGCACATAGAATGAGCACAAGCTGAACATTTACATATACACTCTATACTACATTTATGAATAAACTAAGAATGCAAACGGGATCTGATGCATGAACAAATCACCCTAAAAGTTTGGACATTTTTTAGACAAGCATAACATGCATTACAAACCTTTTCTCTATTTTACATATATGATATTTTCAAACTCTGCCCAAATGGGGCCACACCGAGCCCATAACAAGTGTCCAACCGACGTGTAGTCGGCTGGAGCTAAGGCCAACAATGCCCAACCGACTGACAGTTGTTTGGGACTAATGCAAAATAATGCCCAGCTAACTGTCAGTCGGCTGGGACCTTTAGCTAAAAGAATGCCCAGTCGACTGGGTCTTCAAAAGGAACCCCTCTTTTTTTTTCATTTTACCTTTTAAAAATCCTGCAGACCGGGCTTGGCATGCCTGCACCAATCCAACCGAGTGGCTAGACTGGGCCTGATAGAGCCAAGGACTGCCTAGCCGAGCCACTCAGCTGAGCTGCCAGGCTGCCCAGCTGCCAACAACCACCAGAAAAATATCTTACTTTATTTTTTTTGTCTGCTTTCTTTTCTTGACTGTATGCCAGCCCAGTCGATCGGTCGGCTGGTCTGAAATTTCTAGATTCACAGATTATGTACGTAGGTATATGCATATCCAAAAGTGCATGCATGTCCAGATTTAAATTCAGATAGGCATATGTATATAATTTTACATTGAAGCATATACAAATTTTTCATCTAAGTAGGCATGAATATATAGCCCTACAATCATGTTCATCTGTTTTTACACACTCATATCTCAAATATGTATGTATAGGCGACTTACATTCAGGTATGCATAGACTCATGATCAGACTAGCATGCTTATGAAAGTGCTATAGGATTTAGGCAACGAGCACTAGAGGGGGGTGAATAGTGCTTTTAAATATCGTCTTTGGAATTTTGAAGGATTTTGAGATTCACAAAGCAATCACACAAAGAACATAAGAATTTATCCTGGTTCGGTCTTCCAGACCTACATCCAGTCCCTAAACAAAACCCGCTTGATATTTTCACTATCAACCTTGTGTAACCACAAGAGCATACAGACCAAATCTGGTCCCACTTCCAGTAACAATCCTACTGAAAGCAAACAACTCCTTTAAACCAAGGAGTCATTTCCTTTTACAGAAATAGTCAACTTACAATCAACCTGCGAGCCCTTCTTATGAATGCAAATGGAATGCAATTGGCTTTTGAGGTTGTTGAAATACTCAATTCATGAATTCACTGTCTCTCAAAAGAATTTGAGTGAAAAACTGGAGTGAAAATATAAGTGAGTGAGAAAACAAATACTTGAATGAATCAGAGTGAAAAGCAAAGAATTTGATCTTTGTAATTCAATTGGATTTGATTCAATTCGATGTTTTTTTAGTGTGGAATTTACTCATAATTATAGTTGAAAGATTCCATATGTTGAGGGTATGAAAGAGTGTCAAAATAGTCCATTTTGAACAATCAAAATATTTAAAAAATGAAAAGACACGCCTTTTAGAAGTTTCAGGAAAAATAACAAAATTATTCGACTGGAACAGTAGTTAGTTGACTGAAATCAAATATTAGCAGACTGACAGTTATCGTCGGTCGACTAATGTGTTTATCATAGCCGTTTGAAAATCTAAAGTTTTGAAACTTAGTCGACTAAAGAAAAAGTTAGTCGACTGATAATATCATTAGTAGACTGAAAAATCTTTCAATCGACTGCTGCTAAATTTTTCTGAAAACACACGTTCTGTCCGGTCGACTGATAAAACCTTCAGTCAACTGCTGCTAAATTTTTCAGAAAATAGGCATTTTATCCGGTCGACTAATAAAACCTTTGGTCGACTAATTTTATAAAAAAGATATTTTTGCTTAAAAATTTTGGCGCAAAAAGGTTGGTCGACTGGTGAGTCTATTGGTCGACTAATAAAAATGAAAAATTAAGTAAAGAGTTTTCTAAAACGATTTTCATGAAGGGTTCTTTTAGAAAAGTTTTTCTAAAGACTTTTTAGGTTAAATGCAATCGAAATATGCACTCTAAGTAAGGCTCTTACAAGAATCTAAGACTTTTAATAAATTTTATATTTGTGCACTAGTCTTCAAAGATTCTTCATCAAATTCTTCAATTCTTGTCATCTTTCTACATTGCCTTAGCTGAAATGCAGTTGATTCACTTGTTCATCATAAAAACGTTGTACTTGAAGTATCGTGTACGACTTCATTGTCGTAACAATCTCCCCCTTTTTTATGATGACAAACTAGTCAAAGATAGAACATTTAGATGCATAAATGGAGATTTTACTCCCCCTATCAATATGCTAGAAAACATAAGAAGTTAGCACAATCAAAACACATATATCATATATTGATTATTTTGAATTTCCATTATGGCTTCATGCATTTCTAAAAAATTTCATGAAGGCAATTTTCAATGCTTTCACATGATGCAATTGCCATGTTTGTCTTTTTCTCCAGCAATTTCCATCCATGTGTCTTTTTCTCTCTTTTTGTCATAATCAAAAGGAGTAAGTGCAGTCATAGTATAAGCAAAATACAAATTCAAGTCCAAAATATTACAACTCAAAAATTATCAAAGTTTATATAAAGTAATGTTATTTTATCAAAGCAATAACCGTAAACAAAGTTCAAGAAAAATGTTAGTCTTAAAATTTTTCAAGTAAAACAAAAAAATTTTAAAAAATTATAAGTATAATAATGAGCAAATGCCTAGTTCTTCAGACATGGCCAAAAGCCAAAATTCATCATCACAAGCCTCATTGATATTCTTTGGTACTATTTTAGATATGAAAGCAATATTTGCAATATATTTTTCCAATTGTCTTCTAGTTTGGACATCACTCTTTATTTCTTCATTAATCTGCTCATATGGATGATTGGGAACTTTTTTCCAAACTGGTGGAAGAGAAATATTTTCTTGAGAAGTGTTCTCTATCAAAGGTTCTTCTTGAAGTATGACTTCTTCTCCTTCGCTTAGAGTTATAACCTGCTCACAATTCTCATCAGATGGAACATGTAAAGATTCTTTAATGCAAGATGTTCTTTTATTAAAAACACGATAAGCTTTACTTATAGAAGAATATCCAAGAAATATTGCTTCGTCTGATTTTGAATCAAACTTATCAAGATTATCTTTGGTATTTAACAAGAAGCATTTACTAGCAAAAATTTTGAAATATGAGATCTTTGGTATACGATCATAATACAATTCAAAACATGTTTTATGTAAAATTAGTCGAATAAGAACACGGTTTATACCATAACATGTATTTATTGCTTCAGCCCAAAAGTATTTTAGTAAATTTTTATCTTGAAGCATGGTTCTAGCACATTCTTGCAAAGTTCTATTGTTTTTTTCAATAACTCTATTTTGTGGAGCCACTCTACGAAAAACAAAGTTGTGAGATATACTATGTAAATCACAAAACTTTAGAAAAGATTCATTTTCAAATTCACCACCATGATCACTACGAATTATAATAATAGATATAGATTTTTTATTTGTAATTCTTCTACAAAGTTTAGAAAATTCAGAAAAAGCATCATTTTTGCTTTTTAGAAAAATCACCCATGTAAATCAAGAATAATCATCTACTATAACAAAAGCATACTTGCTACCATTCAAACTTTGAATTCTAGATGGTCCAAATAGATCTAAATGTAAAAGTTCAAGAGGACGTTTTGTTGAAACTATATCTTTTGCTTTAAAATAACTCTTGATTTGTTTACCCATTTGGAAAGCATCACATAAGTGGTCCTTCTTATATGGTATTCTAGGTAGGCCTCTAACAAGATCATTCTTAGATAACTTAGAAACTATTTTAAAGTTAACATTGTCCAAGTCTCTTGTGTCATAACCATTGAATTTCATTTTAAGTGATAAGACATTTTTTATTAAAAGTGGATAACTCATCAAGATAAAATTCATATGCATTATTCCTTCTTTTACATTTAAAAATGATCTTTTTAGAATGAAAATCAGAAATTAAGCATAAATCATATTCAAAAGAAACATGAAAACCTTTATCACATAATTGACTAATGGACAACAAATTATGCATCAAACCATCTACTAAAAGAACATTTTTTATCAAGAGAAATTTTGAATTACCAATGTTACCAATACCGATTACTTTTCTCTTGTTATTGTCACCAAAAGTGACGATTCCTCCATCCTTACTTAAGAGGGTGGAAAATAACTTCGACCTTTCAGTTATATGTTTAGAACAACCGCTATCTAAGATCCATTTGCTCCTTATTTTGTGTACCTACAACAAAATTGGAAAACAAAGCATTTGACCCCTTTATATTTTTGGGTCCATGAGAGTTAGTCTTAGGAACCCATATCCATTTGGATTTTGGTTTCCTTTGAGAATAAATATTCTTTCTATAAAAAGATTTAGCATTTTTAGAGTAATCATGTCTAGGCTTATAAGCTTTATAAATCCCATGATTAAATGCATTTCTATTATGACTGAAAAATTGAGTTCTTTTAACAAATGGTTGAGAATTTTGTCTTTAATTCTTTACCACATAATTTGATCTGTTTTGGGTATCAAAGAAGTTATATCCCAATCCGGTTTTGTTAACCTAGCATCTTTGAGAACCAAGAAGTCTTTCTAGATTCTCTTTTTCATTAGTGAATTTGGTCACTATAGAAAGAAGATCATTTGATTTTTCTTTTAGACTTTTTATATCTTCTTGTAAGAGATTGGTTTTAATTCCAATTTCTTTTATCTAAAATGCTTGACAAGCGTTTTCCTTCTTGAAATGTTCTATCTCTTGAAGTAACACTTTGTTTTGAGAGTCAAGAGCTGAATTTTCAGTTTTTTAACTCTTTGTTTTTAGAACTTAGACTCTTAAATTTAGCATATAAATCATTAAATGCTTCTAATAAATTATCATACTCAAATTGACTTACCGAATCTTCTTGTGCTACAAAGCACATGTTGGCGACTTCTTCATTAGATTCTTCATCGAAAGAGGAGTCATTATCATCCCAACATACATGAAATGCCTTTTTCTTCTTGAATTGGTCCTTAGACTTAATTTTGAGAAGAGGACAATCTTTCTTGACGTGTTCAACTTTTTTGCAGTTAAAGCACTTGACTTTATTAAGATTGGGAGAATTTGTTTTCTTTACCTTTCTTTGAAATCTTCCCTTTTTGATGAATCTTTTGAATTGCCTTGTGATGAGGACAATATCTTCATATTCTTTTGAATCTTTAGAGTCAGAAGTGGCCTTAAAAGCAAGAGATTTCTTCTTGGGTTCTTCTTCTTGTCTATCTTGAAGTTGAACTTCATATGCTATCAAATTACCAACTAAGTCTTTAAGAGAAAGGTTATTTAATTCATTGACTTCCTCTATAGCTATGGTCTTTCTCTCCCATTCAGGAGTTAAACACCTCAGAACTTTTCTAACTAAATCCACTTGCGAATATTCTTTCCCAAGGGATTTGAGAGTATTAGTAATATCAGTCATCCTTGTTACCATGTTCGATATAGACTCATTTTGCTTTATTTTAAATAATTCGAATTTATGAACCAAAGAAGCAATCTTAGATTCCTTTACCTTTAATGTATCTTTATGAGTAACGAGAAGAGTATGCCAAATTTCATTTGTTGTGGAACATTGAGAGATGCGATTGAGTTCTACCTTGTCAACGGCACAATCCAGCGCATTCATAGCTTTGGCAATGAGTGAAGCTGTCTTCTTTTCTTCATCGGTCCATTGGCTGAAATAAGTTGATGGCATTTGGTACTTTTCTGAAACAACTCTCCAAATTTTGAGATCCATGGATTGTAGGAATATTGTCATTCTTACTTTTCAATGTCCATAGTTTGTTCCGTCGAATAGAAGAGGACGAACATAGGAGCATCTTTCTTTGTGCTGAGAAGATGTTGTTGCCAAGCTAAATGATGGTCAAATAAAAAAATTGCAAACCGACTCTAATACCAAATAAAAGTGCTATAGGATCGAGGCAACGAGCACTAGAGGGGGGGTGAATAGTGCTTTTAAATATCGTCTTTGGAATTTTGAAGGATTTTGAGATTCACAAAGCAATCACACAAAGAACATAAGAATTTATCCTGGTTCGGTCTTCCAGACCTACATCCAGTCCCTAAACAAAACCCGCTTGATATTTTTCACTATCAACCTTGTGTAACCACAAGAGTATACAGACCAAATCTGGTCCCACTTCCAGTAACAATCCTACTGAAAGCAAACAACTCCTTTAAACCAAGGAGTCATTTCCTTTTACAGAAATAGTCAACTTACAATCAACCTGTGAGCCCTTCTTATGAATGCAAATGGAATGCAATTGGCTTTTGAGGTTGTTGAAATACTCAATTCATGAATTCACTGTCTCTCAAAAGAATTTGAGTGAAAAACTGGAGTGAAAATATAAGTGAGTGAGAAAACAAATACTTGAATGAATCAGAGTGAAAAACAAAGAATTTGATCTTTGTAATTCAATGTAATTCAATTGGATTTGATTCAATTCGATGTTTTTTTAGTGTGGAATTCACTCATAATTATAGTTGAAAGATTCCATATGTTGAGGGTATGAAAGAGTGTCAAAATAGTCCATTTTGAACAATCAAAATATTTAAAAAATGAAAAGACACGCCTTTTAGAAGTTTCAGGAAAAATAACAAAATTATTCGACTGGAACAGTAGTTAGTTGACTGAAATCAAATATTAGCAGACTGACAGTTATCGTCGGTCGACTAATGTGTTTATCATAGCCGTTTGAAAATCTAAAGTTTTGAAACTTAGTCGACTAAAGAAAAAGTTAGTCGACTGATAATATCATTAGTAGACTGAAAAATCTTTCAATCGACTGCTGCTAAATTTTTCTGAAAACACACGTTCTGTCCGGTCGACTGATAAAACCTTCAGTCAACTGCTGCTAAATTTTTCAGAAAATAGGCATTCTGTCCGGTCGACTAATAAAACCTTTGGTCGACTAATTTTATAAAAAAGATATTTTTGCTTAAAAATTTTGGCGCAAAAAGGTTTGTCGACTGGTGAGTCTATTGGTCGACTAATAAACATGAAAAATTAAGTAAAGAGTTTTCTAAAATGATTTTCATGAAGAGTTCTTTTAGAAAAGTTTTTCTAAAGACTTTTTAGGTTAAATGCAATCGAAATATGCACTCTAAGTAAGGCTCTTACAAGAATCTAAGACTTTTAATAAATTTTATATTTGTGCACTAGTCTTCAAAGATTCTTCATCAAATTCTTCAATTCTTCAATTCTTGTCATCTTTCTACATTACCTTAGCTGAAATGCAGTTGATTCACTTGTTCATCATCAAAACCTTGTACTTGAAGTATCGTGTGCGGCTTCATTGTCGTAACAGCTTACACAGATTTACATTAATTTTTTTATGAGAAAATATATTTGACATGGACATACACCTTAACATATTGATTTAACATCAACGAAAATTCTGTTTTAGCATAAAAACAATCATAAATAGCAAATACACATAAAAAGAATACCTCTATGTGCAAATCACAACACACTTGTTCTTTTCAAAATGTTAAAACCCTAGATCTGCATCATTATATATATATATACTTTCACGTATATTTTTATTCTAAAATAAATTTTTGAAAAGAAGGAAATACTTTCACGTGATTTTCACCATGAATCTTAGAGTAAATATTCAGATTTACTATTTTCTCATGAATTTCACTAAAATTCTTGCATAGAATATAAATACATGCTCTTTTTTCTCATTCAAAACAAGAGAAAGATCCGTACCTTAATCATAGATCGAATGAAAACTAAGAACAAATGGGTTGTTTGGAGAAGAAGCATTCTTCTTCTTCCTTTCTTTTTCGCTATTTCTCTCTCTACTCTCTTTTTCTTTCTCTCTTTTTTTTGAGCTATAAATAGGTGAAAAGGGAGGTGACACCCCCCTCTTATCCATTCGGCCCTTCTAGAGAGGGCTGGAGACTAATCCCTAATTGAGACTCTCACTTTCTTAAAATTTTAAAACTCCTTTCTTTATTGACTTTTCAAAGTTTTCATTTTTTAAAAGTCTTTTACAAACCTTCTTTAGCTTTCTAAAGACCATTAAGGTCTCACTACAAAAAAAATGCGTATTAGCGATGGACGTTATCCGTCACAAAATCTGTCATTAAACAGTTTAGCGACAGATTTGTGATGGATTAGCAACGGATAACGTCTGTCGCATAATTCTTGTCGCTAATTAGCGACAGAACTGATTTGTTGCTAATTTTATTGCTAATTTGTGATGAATTAGCGACAGACATAATCCGTCATGAGTCTGACGCTAAATAAGCACTGATTGGGGTTTGCGATAGATTATATTTCATCGCTAAAATAGCGACAAAATTAACGATGAAATATAATCTGTCGCAAACCATCAAAAATTCATCGCTGAATATTAGCGACGGATATTATCCCTCGCTAATCCGTCGCAAAAAAAAAAAAAAAAAAAAAAAGAGCCCTGAGGCATGCCCCTCATATGCCTCAAGGCAAGGCGCGCCTCAAGTCGAGGCGTACACACCTTGAATTTTTTAATCAAATAAGGGACAAAGTCCTCATTTGACAAAAAAATTAGGGTTTTTTACACAGTTTTAACTAAGTTGCTAGTAAAAAATCGGGTATGATCCATAAGAAATAGGGTCTCAAACATAAGTCGGGAACTCCCAGACCCCCCTCTAGTAAGGAAAATATATGATATTGCTAAATAGTATAATACAGTTAACACTTAGAAAAAATGACATTCTTACCCAAAATGAAAAAAAGAAAAGAAAAGACTAAGAATGATTGAAGTATATTTAAATGAAAATAAAGTTAACACAATTGAAAGTGGACGAAGCAAACATGATTAAAGATAGAACAAAGTAGTATTAGGCCATGCCAGAATGCCTGCAATTCATTTAAGTTCATACTCAAAAATGAATCATGAATAGTTTTGTTCTTATAGGAGACACATGAAGAATGAATCATGAATAGTCACGTTCTGGGTTCTGGGCAAGAATCCATGTGCTTCTTGAGGCCTAGGTTAAGATACTCAAAAACCAAGTACAAGTGCTTTTCACTATGTACAACATCTTGCAATCTGTAATTCACAATAACCCTATCATCAGTGAAGGCTGACAAACATTTTATCTGTCTACATACACCTCAAACAGTGAATATAAGTACAGATATCAATATGACACAAATAAGTCAAGACATGAATCACATATTACAGGCATTTAGATTAATAAATGGAATAACCCTAAATGTATTTTACTGAAACAGAAGAAGCTGTATCTGCAGCAACCATCGAGTAAGTTCATCAGGGAGAAGAAAATTTCTAAGTCAAGCACAAGGCCAATTTACAGCATAGCAGTTGCAAAAGCAAACTTCAGCAATCCAAAGCCAACTTTGTACAAAATTGGCAACTAAAGTAACTAAATAAACTGAGTTCTTGTAACTGAACCATTCAATTGCTCTTTGCCTCTGAAAGCATTTGTTTATTACATTTGATGAGAGACAGTAAATCCTGACCTTCCACATCACAACATTTGCAACAAAAACCATTTCCCAAGTAATAGTGAGTACGGACCCAGCTCATAGGACTGAAATGAAAAAATCCCAACAAGAAACATAATCAATGAAACATCCAGCATGAAATCCTACTAACTTATAATCAACAAAGACAAAAAAAGGCAACATATAAATTACACCAAAACAGAGGCAGCATTAGAACCTACCTATATTCCCATGTTGCATCTCTTTGAGCAAGGAGATCTTGCATATTGCTATGTTGGGGACTTCCAAAGCCCTTCCTGCTAATATTAGAGTAGCAACAATATTTACATATAAATCTCAAAAGTCAACTTTAAACTTTTGAAGCTTGTCATAGCTCTGTACACAAGCATCCATTCTCCCTAAACGATAAAAAATCTGTGACTCTAGTTGCAGAACACTGGGATTTTTCTCCTTTGCTTTTAAACAATCCAGTGCTTCTTGAAGCCTATTCTGCTTGTAACTCTGCACTAGAAATGCCTGCAACACCCTTGTTGCAGAAGACCTCAAAAGCTTCTTTGAGTGCTTGTCGCAGTAAGAGACACACTCAGAAGGTGACAGAACATTTGACATTACACAAATCAACATATTGATCAAGCTAAGCTTCTGAAAAAGGTTGTGGTTTTGGAAGCAGTTGTTAACATAGTCCACATACTTGTCATGGAGCTCAATTACATAATACCTAGAGATGATAGGAAGAATTCAGCTATTGTAGTATACTAGCAGTCAGTCAGAGACAGTGTGAAACAAGGATTGGAAAAATATAAATACCTGATCTTGCAAACCAACATCTTTCTCTTTAGCTTGATGAAGAAAATGCCAATATTAGCAATAATTCATCAAAGAGACAATATTCACAAAAAAAGTGAATCTTACGCATCAAAACTAGTACATATAAGAGATGGGGGCCATTATGCAGTTAATAGACTCAATTTTTCAAGAAATAAAAGCTCACTGGTACAACATGGCAACATAGCATTTTTGAGGGGTGTTCCACAAAAAATTCAAATAACTGACAATCTCTAAAAATGAGAAATTCTTCTCCAAAAGGAAAAAGCACATGCAACAGTAACCTATGCCAGAAATATGGAAAAAAATTTCTTGTAGTGGAAAAAGCACAATGCAAATTTCCGTCACTAATTGCCATTTTTCTTGTAGTGGAAAAGACGAGGCAAACTATGCTAGAAATAAGTAAAAGTTTTCCAGAACTACCGAAGTTAGTCTCCATTAATGAAGCAAGACAATCATTCTCTACAATGACAAAATGATCACATTTAACCATCCAAATGACATAATCCCAGTTTACTTCAAACAATTTGGTTTTAAGAAGTCAGAACATGTGAATACATGAAGGTAGATACTAGTGTCAAATTGGCTCTTCAATGCATATTCATTGTAAACAGAGGCCAAAGATGGAACAGTAACCTACAGTGATTACTTGGTTCTTTGACAAGAGAATGAGCAGACTCATGCTTAACAATCATTCACTACGTGAAATGGCTAATGGCAATACATATTTTTCATACAGATACCTAGCATACAGAGATGGTTGTGATGATGATGGATCAGGATGCAGAGCCAACAAGCATTCATTTACCAGCAACTCAGTCTACAGTTTAGCATTGTTTATCATTTCAACCACCAACTGACAAATCAAACAAATGCTGGCAAAGAGAGACATGAAAACTTGCAACAAGCACCTTGGATCTTGGTCCTCAATTTGTGTCAGAAACAATAATTTTGTGCTTGCAAAACAATTGAAAGGAATTATTGAAGAAAACTGAACCTGTACATAACTTTTCTTTTTTGCAATTTCTAAGATGATACAGGCTCGTGAACATTACATTTACACAATTTAATACTCCAGAAGCATAACTAATCGAATCATATTAGCAGTACAGATAACTTCTAATGAAATGTCATCGAGTAGGATGAACTACAATGTATTGGGATCTACATAACCTGAAACATAAAGAATTAGCACCTTAAGCACCTTGTGATGCTCTAAATATCATTAGTCATTAAGATAATAAATACGTAAATGGTAAATGATTAACTTTTAATCCTATTTATTTTCAGGAAATACGCTGGTGGCTCAAAGAAAAGAAAGGTAGATTTGAGCTTTAAGGTGGGATTTAGGACAATGTCTGAGGTCGAAATAATGGACGATGGCTACAAATGGAGGAAATATGGAAAGAAGTCTGCAGATATGGAACTTAGTAACACCAATGAAAAATCACAAAACAGAGACGAGAAACAAAAACCTACGAGAAACTCCCATGTAAATAAATCACGATCAGGCTTCTTACCTTATGCAAATCGTCAGTAATTCCACCACCACAGCCACCTATCAGCCTCAGACTTAGGAACGAACTCCGCACCTCTTTTCCTGGCACAACACCCTAACAGGAGTCAAAATAAAACCCAACCTTAAAACCAAAAAAAGGGGAAAAAACTAAATAGAAGGTGGAGCCATCTTCTGCAACCAATCGCTGCCGCCATCGGCCTTGCCGGAGCCATCTTCTGCAACCGAGAAGGCGACGACTTTGTTTTTACAACATCAAAAGGGGATTTTTTCCCTTTTGCTTCTGCCGGAAGGCCGGTGGTGGTTGACGGCGATCGCCGTCGCTATCGATCGACCGTCTGGGCCAACTGCCCAAGTTGGCGACTGACAATCATGATCGATCGTCGGTGGAGGGAGCAACTCCGACGAGAAAAAAAAGTGCTAACCCTTACCTTTACTGGGGTTTTCGTCGTGGGTCATCCTCCAGACAAGGGGGTGACCTTCGTCGGGGGTCGCTGATTCACTGATAGCCTAGCGTTTCGACGGATAGAGAGAGGTGGCGATAGCCGAAGAGAGGGAGGGGGCGGTCGAGGGAGAGCGGTGCGGGTGAGAGAGAGAGAGAGAGAGAGAGAGAGAGAGAGAGAGAGAGAGAGAGAGAGAGAGAGAGAGAGAGAGAGAGAGAGTGCAAAAAAAATGAATTTGTGCCCTAGGGCATTTTACATCGACATTTAGCGACGGATGGACGACAGATTGTTTCTGTCGTAAACGCCATCGCTAACTTGCGACGAAAAACAATCCACCGCTATATCTGTCGCTAAGTGCACCGGGTTTTGTGACATAAAACTTCGGTCGTGAATCCGTCACTACTTAGTGACAGATTTGGAGACGAAATGTTTTTCGTCGCTAATTTCATAAATATTTATGCAATTAGTGGCAGATGGTTTGCTCTCGCTAATCCGTCGGAACGTTGCGACGGAAAAAATCCGTCACAAAGTTTTGTCGCTAATTAGCATTTTTCTTGTAGTGTCTCTAATAAGGAGTCCTAATTAGTTTTTAATTTAGAATTAATTAAAATTGATTAATTATTTATTTATTAATAATTAAATATCTAAAAACTTTCAGAGGGTACCTTATCCTTCTAAGAGTCTTTTTAACTCCAAATTAACTTTAATTTAAATATAAAAATGAATTTAAAGCTGGATTTTCATTGGGTATGGGTTTTGAATTTGGATCTGGATCCAAGATCCAAATCTATATCCAAACCCCAATTGGATCTTGGGCTTGATTAATTCCATATTAATATGGGTCTTGAACAGAGTCGAGATCTATATTAATTTGGATCAAATGCATTGGATCCAGTCCGATCCAAATCCAGACTTGGCCCGTCGAGCCGATTCTTTTTTGAAAAAATATGACTTTGGGGTCAATCATAATCATAATTCAGAAAAATAAAATATCATTACACTCAGAATTTCGAGACGCATCCATTGATATATAACTTGAATTTCAACTCTCAAATTCATCTGAATTTCGCTTAAATTTAAATGTCAAAATTAAAACTTTTTATCAACTTTTAATTGTCTCATTTAGGTCTTGTTGATGAGAACTGGGCTACGCCCAAACTCAATTATTGCATCCTAATATCGAGGGTTTTCTACAATACTTAGCCAAATTTTAGAAATCTCAAAATTTAACTAAGTATAGAAATGCACAATATTGCGTTGGACGTGCTCAATGTAATCTGTGTAGCCTGGCCTAAGGATGGGCTTCATTGGGTGTGTGAGCACCGTCCCCTCCTCTTGTTCAGCCAGGCAACTCGGCTGCTTTCTCACCTGTAATATTGTGGCTAATTGATGCCTTTTCCTTGTGGACTGCTCGTCCTCCTATTGTACATAATTTCTATTAATATTATTATCTTATTCTTCAAAAAAATTTCAAAAATGACGAAAACGGTTCAAACAAACACGTAAGAAACAATAATTGAAAAATGCTCGAAGAAAATGGCTCAAAATATAGTTACACATTTTGACACTTTTAATCAATTGTGTTCATTCTTGTGTGCATATTTTATAATAATGAAAGTTTCTTAACATGAGAACCACATTTACTACATCAAAGACATTTATTTTCGTATTGGGAGAAGAAAGCTCCTTATTTTCAGAAGTTTCTATAAAGTTCCCTAAGCGTGAAAAGCGCGAGCTTCCCAAGAATCAAGCTTTGGAGGCTTTTAGAAACTTCCGATACCTATGATTTATAATGGACTACATGTTCATCTGTATAGCAAGGTTTTGGACATTAAATGAGTTTTTCAATAAAAAATTTCTAATGAGTTTCGTAAGAAAAACGTTTGTTGTTCAAATTTTATTAAAGCAAAAAAATTCAGAAGGGCAGTATATATTTATAGTTTAAGATTTTCTAGGATATATTTATATATTTCTTTACTAAACAAAACATGTGGCTTATACAATTTAAATGAAACTAAATTATTACCTTTTATCACCATCGGAATTTGGATAACAAAATATTCAATCTAATTAACTAAAAGGTTTATGTTTAGATTTCATCCTTCAATTCCTGTCACACACACACACACACATATATATATATAGGTTATTACATACTTTTAGTTTTTGACAAGTCGATTTTCAAATTCGGAGAACGTCACTTATCATGTAATGTCATTTCCACTCATACATCGGGCATAAGTGGTACTCATTTTTTAAATTATTGCAGCAAAATAAGACTTGCATGCTATATTAACAATTAAAATATATATTTGAAAATCATAATGTCGATTGCTAAAATTGGATATTTATTTATTCATTTTGTAGTTAAATATTGTTTGCAAAGATTGCTATGCATTTTAGATCAAAGGGCTAGATTTACATAATTTGGTAATTGCTTTTCCTAGGTATATTTATTAGTTTAGAGTTATCTACATTAAAGCTGTACCACATTTCTTATCTCCTACCGTTTCTCCTCACAAACCAAATTCTTGCATTCACTTCATGTTAAGCGTTCGGGTTAAGCTGTTTGTTCTCTTAAAAGATCAACAAGTTCAAATGCTATCAAATGCAATTCTATCTTCACAAGTTTGAAACCCATGAGTGGCATCCCTTGATGCAAGGTCGAAACTGGGTGTACTCCCCGGTGGACAGGGACCTTAAGGGTTTTACCAACAGGAGGCCCCAATGTGCAGTCAATGATGGGGAAAAAAATGGGGGTTCCAATGGATTAACCAGAGAAAAAAAAAACAATTCTATCCTATGCTTATTCTCCATCTCCCTTTTCTCTTTACCATTTTAAAAAAAAATTCTTCATTCTTTTTTATCTATTTGTAATTAAGATTTTTTTTATTTATTCAAAACTAATTCAATATGGTTGGTGTTGCACGATTTACTGGACCATTTGAATCAATTTTAACCACGTTGAATTTGATAAATCTAACACCTCTCTTCCTTTGACCTCATCATTTTGAGTATAACCAGCTTAGTGAAGACACAAATTCAGCCAGACATGACAATTTAAGGGTATATTCGGTATTAATGAAAGTATAAACTATTTAGTAGAGCTCACCTTCTTTTCATAATTTTATTAGGTTGAACCTTTTGAATTTGATCTCTATATATGTAGTTTGTTTAGTAAGAATAATCTTTAAATCATTTTACTGGTGACGTGTAAGTGGGTTTTTGAAGTGCTTCAAAAATGGGGTGCTTCAAACATATTAAAACTTCATGACTCGAAAATTTGTATTATTCTTCCAGAAAAAAAAAAACATGATTGAAGGTTTGATCTATAGCAAAGAAACAACTATAAATACGTGTAAGTTGTTGGATTGAGTCAATGTAACTTGCACCTATGATTTGCAAGATTCTCGAATTTCATTACATCTGGCTTGTATTCACCGGCCCGCTACCTCTCTGGTAGTGTGCATTATAAATTAATTGGCAAAGGGAAGGTGGCACTTCTCCATGCCAGCCAAGTAATTGATCAACAATACACGACTAACCTACTTTTACAAAGAAAAAGAAGTGACAGATTTAGTCAAACAGAACACAAGATCCACGCAATCGATGCCCTTCTTCCATGCATGAATAATGCTTGGTGTAACCAGGATTGTTAAAAATAAAGAAAACTTGGGGGGCTTGGTTTTCTTTTTAATATACTCGGTCTCATGAGGTGATTAAGAAGCCATACTTTTGTAACCCATGATAATTGTCAAACGAGGACTTGAAGTGACTGGTTCCGGGCCCCTTTAGAATGTACCACTTTGTATCAGTTCTTGTGACCACTCTTTATCAGTGCATGGATTAAAGAGGGCAGAAAAAACCAAAGACAAAAAAAGACGCTTGTTTAGATGATGTGATTTAGCAGAAAAAAGCCCAAATCGACATGTTAGTCCAAGGTCTGCTGCTCTGCTTGTTGACTATAGCGCCGGTGAAGCAGGGTCTCTATTTATATAATTTTATAGTATTGTTATATTTCTTGGGAATCGACGTGCGAGGGTGAAGAGAGATGGCGACGGAAATTGGAAGCATTCCACTTGTGGATGGATGAGGGCAGGCAATAAGCTGCTGAATGGCTGGCCCACACATCGTCACTAGGGATGGCAGTGGATCGGGGGTGGGGGACAAGGTCTCCACCCCCACTCCGTCTAAAAAATTTAACCTCCATCCCCGTGGCGGGGGGACTTTGGACCTCCACCCCCGCCCCGTCTCAAAATAATTATCCCCATCCCTATCCCCGCCCCGATAAGAAAGGTAATTTCTATTTTTGATTCGTTTCCATCATACCAACTCTTTTCCTAATCGCTGTCATGTGTGGTTCAATTTTTCTACATTATCTCTTGTAAGCTCCGGTTAGCGAATACGTGTTTGTGCATCTACTCATGCACTTTTTGAATATTGTGTGTGGGGTGAGGGGGCGCTTTGTGTACCATGAAAGCTTGTGAATGTATGAGGGGACCAAAAGGATACATTGACAGCCATAGACATAGCTCACTCTTTACTTCCACATTTAAAACAAAAAGTACAATAGGTTTGCAACAATGTGACATGGCTCACTCTTTATTCTAACATGAGACTAACCTGCCCTTCTCCTATAAATAATGCATACTCATGTGTCACCCACACAGGCACCGCATTCATTCACTCATCCTCTACACCCTTGTGAACCCATGTGCCATGCCCATACACACATAAATCATTCTTGAAATGTAAAAACAGCTTAATGCAACTAATGAATTGCATTTAAGCAATAATCTAGCAACAATGTTCATCTAACTATTGACTTCCCCTACCCCAAACTCAAAAAAAGGCAAATCAACTTATGTATTAGAATTATGATCAACAATTAGCAACTGAAATAGAACATACATCATCAGAATCTGATCGCTTTCTGAACTACTGCTGAACTCTTTCTTCTTTAGCAATGAACCATTCTTCAGTACAGCTTGAGGTGGCTTCTTAGATGGAGCAAAAGCTTTTGCTGTGGGTTTAAAGTCCTAAAAAATTCACAAGATTTAATGCACATATCACAATGTGGAAGTAAAGAACGACAAATCTAACATCATACAGATGCCACAAGGCAAAACAGTAGAAGCGCGAGTTGCAAACTCTCCAAACCGGATGACATAGTGAACTTGGGGCAACGTTTTTCATGTTTATAAAGTTGTGTAGCCAGCATTATGCAAATGTCAAAAAGAAAAAAGCCGCACAGGATCACAACTATCCATAATAGATAAAACAAGACACGAGGAACTGACTATTTTTAAATAATTTGTAACTGAAAATATCGAAATAAATGTAAGAGAAAATTCTAACGATTTGCTAATGAACTTGCAAATAAAGAATTATCATTAGCTCATTAAACTCTAAATATCATCATCATTGATAGCATTTGTATCTTCTACTTCACTTTCCTATTAACCAAACACCATAGATTTTGTCAGCAAGTGATAGTAGCAGATAAAAGAGAGTAAAAGATAAAATTCATCACATCCATATCTTCCAAGAATGTGTAACACTATGGATCCTTCGATGATGATGAACCTATAAATGAAAAAATAATGCATTAGTTACACATTATAACATAAACATTCACTAATTATAAAATTATTATTTTATTACCTCGTGAACACCCCAAATTTTTCAAAATTTCAAAATTTTCCTTTTTGCCCCTAGAACCCACCTGTTGAGTCTGTCAGAAGAGCAATTGGGTCAATTTCTGGTTAATTCTCGGATTCACTTCCTTGTTGAAGATCCGAAATCCAATTTCATTTTTTATATTTGACTGAATCTCGGATCCAGATCAGATATCCAAATTCAATTATGAGCTCAGATCTTCTATTTTCAAAAAATCCAAAATCAATTCTCTGTATAGGCTCAGGTATTTTATCCAGATCCAATCTCCATTTGGATCCATTTCTCTCATGTTTCCTCAATTCGAAATCCAAACTCGATATTTGCTCAAAATCTCGGATCCAGATCCGTTTTGAAACTCGATTTTTAAAATTTAACCCTGTTATTTCACAAAACCTCCTTTCGAGGAATCTTTAAATTTCAAAGCAAAATATTTTACAAAACTTCTTAAAAACTTCATTCGGTTCCCCTCCCTCGTATTTTTAGGTTTTTTTTTCAAAAACATAAAAGAAAAAAATTCAGAAAGTAACTTTACCCTCTTCTTGAAAATCCTTGTATAGGCTCAGGTATTTTATCCAGATCCAATCTCCATTTGGATCCATTTCTCTCATGTTTCCTCAATTCGAAATCCAAACTCGATATTTGCTCAAAATCGCGGATCCAGATCCGTTTTGAAACTTGATTTTTAAAATTTAACCCTGTTATTTCACAAAACCTCCTTTTGAGAAATCTTTAAATTTCAAAGCAAAATATTTTACAAAACTTCTTAAAAACTTCATTCGGTTCCCCTCCCTCGTATTTTTAGGTTTTTCTTTCAAAAACATAAAAGAAAAAAATTCAGAAAGTAACTTTACCCTCTTCTTGAAAATCCTTGTAATTAAAACCTCCTTTTTGAAATTTTTTAAAACTTCGAGGGACCATTTCTGAAAAAAAATCTATAACGGCCTCCTCCGTTGTAAACCAACACAAAGGAAGGCAAGGGGACCATCGAGCACTACAAGGGGGCCTTTGAGCTTTACTCTCTCCTCTTCTCCTTCTTTCCTTTTCTTTCCCCCTTACTCTCTTCCTCTCCTTCTCCCTTCTCCCCCCCCCCTCTCTCTTCTTCTCCCTCTGTTTTTTCTCTTCTTGATCGACTGAAGGAGATCAGCCCAACAGTAGCATACAAAGACACGGTGAGAATCTCTTTCTTCTTCTTTTGGATTTTTCATAGCATTGGTTTCTTGTTCCTTCTCCACTGAAGCACCATATGCAACATCGATCTGCCTATAGTAGCATCGATTTGCATTTTGCAATAGGATGTCAACCATTTTTCTTTTATTGTTATCTTCCTTCTTTTCTTTTGTAATTCCTTGTTACATTTTCATTATTTATTCTTGCATTTGCTTCCTCCACATCCACCAGTATCATTTGACTAAACATCAGATCTGCAAGCTCTCTAGCTTCAGATCTGTGTCAAAATCTCATTCCATCACATTTTTTCTTCGCTATGTATATTTCTATCCATTTCATTTGATTAGTAACACTTGATCTCTCTGATTCATCATTCATCGCATATTATTGGATTTGTTGATTTTATATTCATCGGAATCATACTCCATCACATCTCATTTGTGAATTCTGTTTCGTTTCATTAATTTTGATCTACATCATATCAATTTGATATTTCTGCGATTTGCGATTAATATGCATGGCTAATTTAATTTTCAGCATTATTTCCTTCCATCTTCATTCGATCTATATTCCCACTTTCATTTTAATCTAAGCTGTAATGAATTGAGCCTGCAATTAGCATCTCCAGCGTCAGATTACATCTGTGTTTAATTGCATAATATCTGCATATGAAGTTTGCTTAAACATTGAGATACAACACGCAGCTCCATGATGCATCTCCCTCTCGTTCTGCTCTGAGTTATTGTTCTGCATTTTTTTTCTCTGTTATTTCACTTTGATTCACCACATTTCATCATCTATTCATTTTTTCTATTCATTTAATCGGCTAACTTAATTTGTTCATTTCATTTGTTACATTTCTTTTATTAATTTCATTTGTTTGATCTGATTCTCTGTGTTTGATCTGATCGTTGATTTCATTGGTCACAATCGTCTGTTTCATAAATTAGGGTGGTTTGGTTGATTTGATTTGCATTCTCTATGCTGAATTTGGATAAATCTGTTTTCATTTCATCGCATATTAGTTGTAGCTGGAGTGTCGCACTTCATTCTGCATATATTTTCATCATTTGTGCATTATTCTGCATCACATCATTTATCATTTGTCCATCTCTGCAGCATATGTTCATTATGCATTAAACATTTCTTCTATTCATCGTCTAGTATCATTTGTGCATCTGCATTTTCTTTACAGCACAACTTTAATCATCATTGCATTTGGTTTCATTTGCATAAAGTCTGTGTTTAATTTGCATCAAAGTCTGCATTTCTGTTCCGCTAATGTTAGTCGGTGGCTATTTTGGAGCTAAAGCAACTCCAATTGAATACCCAGCGTGGTTCTTGGTTCTGGGAGCTGGGACACTACCTCTTGGAATTCTCTTCATTGAGCTCTTCTTTATCATGTCGAGTCTATGGCTCGGGCAAGTCTATTATGTTTTTGGTTTCCTTCTCATTGTTTTGGTTCTTCTTGTAGTAGTATGTGCAGAGGTCTCCCTGGTGCTTATTTACATGCATCTTTGTGCGGAGGATTGAAAATGGTGGTGGAAATCCTTCTTTGCATCTGGTTCTGTTGCAATCTATATATTCCTCTATTCAATCAATTACCTTGTATTCGAGCTCTGCAGTCTTAGTGGTCCTCTGCTACTCTCTATCTAGGATACTCACTTTTTGTGCTTCTAGCAATAATGCTTGCTACAAGACTGTTGGTTTCCTTTCATCCTTTTGGTTTGTCCATTTTCTTCTCTCTTCTGTCAACCTTGATTAAGCTCGAAATTGGTTGAAACACAAATCTTGCTATTGTTGTACTTGAGAACAAATCAAGAATGATGTTTCCTTTGTTTGGTTTGTTGCATTTGGATTTCTTTTGTTCTTTGGTAAATTAGCAAGCTGTATGTCTCTACTGGTGACAGGTTATGGCACAAGAATAGTGATACAGGTTCCTTTCTACAATCAAGACTCCCACACCCCCACAACCCCTCTCTCCGGCATCTCCGATGCCCTCCTCTGTGTACGGTCTATGAGTGATTTTGCTTAATGTCGTATTTTCAATCAATTTGTTATTGAAGAGAATTGTACACTATTCAAAACTTGAATTGAATTATCAGTACAACTGATAATTCCTTTTTTTTATGGTTCCTATCTCAATATGGCGAGCCATCCTGATGGTAGCAGTCGTATATTTCTATCCAACCAAGCTGGAAAAATATGGTTGGCAACCGTTCCTAAAGCTGGGTCTGTTGAAACATTACAGCTCGATGAGTCCAATCCATTTCTTGATTTAACTGATATAGTACATTTTGATTCAGAGTTTGGCCGAATGGAAATAGTATTTCATCTAGATTTTGTTAAAAATGGGCATTTTTTTTGTTTCTTACAACTATGGCAAGACGAAGACACCAGGTTGTTCTGGAAGATGCGCATGTAATGCTGCGATAGACTATGACCCTACTAAGTTTGGTTCAGACAGTGGTTGCAGAGCATTCTGCAAATGGCACAATACCACCCTCCCAGTCAACAACTGCTAATTCTTTGGAAATAAGGAGAATATTTACTATGGGTCTTCCCTATACATCTCACCATGCTGGACAGATTCTCTTTGGTCCTGCAAACATATACTTATACCATATGATGGGTGATAGTGGAAGTAGGGGTGACCCTTTCAATTTTGCTCAAAATAAAATAAAATCTTGGCTTGGAAAGATTATGCGCCTTGATATTGATAACATTCCAAGTACTGCTGATATAGTCAAACCAGGTTTCTGAGGAAATTACTCAATTCCAAAAGACAATCCATTTTCTGAAGATAATAAGTTACAACCTGAAATATGGGCCCTTGGACTTAGAAATCCATGTCATTGCAGTTTTGATTCCAAAAGGCCCATATACTTTCTTTGTGCAGATGCTGGCCAATAATACAAGCATTTTCTCCTTTCAACAACCTAGACATTTTCCATTTTAGCATTATGTGCATCTTCACTTTAGCATGTGCAATTCTCATAAGCATAAGCACTGCACTTTAACAAATGCATATGCATTTCTCATTAGCATAAGCATTGCACTTAGGCAAATGCATATGCATTTCTTCATTAGCATAAGCATTACACTTAGGCAAATCCATATGCATCTCATTCATGCATAGGCATTGCTTCTTCACATATGCATATACATTTTCATTAGAGCATAAGCATAATCATATGTATGTTAGTGTTAACATAGCATTTTCAATTTCTTTCTATATTCTGCATTTCTGTTGCTTTGTGCTATATCATATTTTGTAGAAAAGCATGGAAGACCCGGATTTCTTTTTCCTAGATTAGAAAATTTCAACATTCAATTTTAATTTAAGATTGTAATAACTTCATATTAATGAGAACTTCTGCCTTTCTGTTTAGATTAGAATGTATGAGCATTTAGTTATACTTTAAATTCTCGTAATTACTTGTGACATTTCATTTTATTTTATTTTTCAAAAAGCACTATGGTATAACACGAATGGCACGTGCACCATTCTAATAGGAGGCAAATAACCTTAAGTAAATGATTCACATTTATGACCATAGTTAAAATGCGAACAATACTTAGGATTTTTATCTTTTATAGAATAAAACTTAACCTACACTTCAGGCCCCTTTTGAAAATCATCATATTTTTCTAAAATAAATTTTCTTTTTTTTCTCTATCAGAATTTAAGATATGAATTAATTTGAGATATATTCATGGTCATAGTCATGAATATATTGAAAATTAATTTTGTTTTAAATTCTATAAAGGCACAAAAATCTATTTTATTCTTTGTTAGAATTCAAATAAAGATTAGATTAGAATATATTTGTGACCATAGTCATGAATGTATTACAATTTAATCTTATTTCAATTCTATTAAAGAATGAAATTTGCTTCTTTCAATCTTTAAACAAATTCTTTTAATGTATTCATCATTTAAGATAGAGTTACATCATGATTTGCCATCTTTTCCAAATTCTTTCAAGTTATTTTCAAAATTCCAAGTGATTTTTGAAATGAATTTTAAAAAAACACAGTTTTCATTTCTAAAATTCAAAATCATTTTTCAACTTCCGTTTACAAATGCAGATTTATATTTTCAATTTCATTCAGTTTTAAATCTTACTTCAAATTCCAACTTTCAATTCTTATTTCTGAACTTCACGTTTTTTTGAATTTCACATCTTAAACTTTGAATTTCACTTCAAATTCAAATGTCAAGTTCAAAATCTTTACTTCTTTTCAAAATCCCAAAATTTTGAAATGTATTTTTATTTTCAAATTCAATTCTGAAGTTTATTTCAATTCTCAATCAAATTTTGGAATTCACTTTGAAATTCAAAATTCTAAGTTCAATTCTGATTTCAAACATCAAATCAAAATTCAAAATTAATTTAAAGTCTCTAATTCAAATTTCAAGTTCCATTTCAGAAACAAATTCAATTCTCAAAATTCCAAACTTTAAAAATTTAGTCTTTTATTTTCCAATTTCACTCTCTTCCAAATCCATTTTCAATTTCAAATATTCATTTTAGATTCAGATTTTAAATTCTAAGTTTTAAACTCTCAAAATTCTATTTCAACTTTTGATCTCAGTTACAAATTCAACTCTCAAAATTTCAAATTTCCTTTTCAATCTCAAATTCACTTCAAATTTTGGATTTAAATTTCAATCTTTTCAAATCAAGTTCAATTTCTGAACCATTTCCTAAAGGGTATTTTCAAAACCTATTTCAAAATCACTTGAAAATCCCAAATTTCTGAAATATTTCTAAAAGCATACATCACAACACAAGCATGATTCTCTGTGCATTTAGGATTTTAAATAATCACTTAGACAAATTTAGGCAAAGCAAAAGGCATTGATTCGATCCTCTGTTCAATTACCCCTGGTAAAGGCACCAAGAACAGTTGAACCTTGAACCGATGAGCGAATCTCGTCTCTCCATTTTCTCGCAAAAATTTCAAAACGAAAGCGAGTAATTTCAAAACATCTTTTTCAAAAAGATCAAGTGAGACCTTGCAAAGAGTTTCTTCTTCTTTTTTTCCTAAAAAATGAGGAAAAGGAAAAGGGAAATTTTTTTCAACGATCACACCCGTGCTTCAGCCCACAACCAATTTTGAGAGCACATCAAAGCCTCTACTATAGTTGGAAAAAGTTTGCTACAGTGTAGACTCACCATTCTCCCGCTTGTACTAAAAGCAGACTCTGAAGCAACTGTGGAGACATGAATAACAAATATATCCTTTGTAATCTTTTGTAGAGGAGAATACTTGGGACCACTTGACTTCCAAAAAGATAGTATATCAAAATATGTAGTTCTTGGCATCATCACATCTTCTAAGTAATGTTCTAACTCCGATTGTCCACCTACTTTTTTCATGTCTTTAGATTATATAAACTTATCAAAGTCAGAAAGATCATCAATTAATGGACATTTGGATCCAATACTTGATTAAGGAGGAGAAAGTTGACGTTCATTGGAGTTTTTTCTTGTTTTTTATATTCATTAATCAACTCCAAACAAAAATTATTAATCCTCGTGATTTCATTTAAAGCTTCATTATCTCCATAAATCTTCTTGTAATAATACTCCAACATGCTCAAGTTGTATCTTGGATTTAAAACAATGGTCACTCCCATAATACCATAGATCACACTCCAATACTTATTAAAATTTTCTAACATTCTAAGCGCCATGTTTTTCACATCTTTTGGATCACTTAGTCATCTCAATTCTAATCCCATAAATAATTGAAAAGTAGGCATTTGTTGTAAGATACTTTATACATAAAAATAATTTTGTTGCGTGATGAAATAACTCTCTCACAATTATCTTGTGCCACCTCCCAATCCTCTTCTGTTGGACAACGCTTATAGTGGGGATCTCAATATGTCAAACGAGTAAAAACATCTTTATAAAGCAAAGTAGTTTGAAGCATGAGAAAAGTTGAGTTTTATCGAGTTTTAACATCAATAGCAAGTTTCTTGGTAATTGAAATATGCATCTAATGGGCATCCTCTTCAAATCTTTGTATTCTCATGAAAGATGATGTCCAATAAGCAATACTATCACAAATTCTTTCAGTTCTTTCTCCAATCACAATCAAACCATCTTGGACAATCAAGTTGAATAACACATATGAAACAACCACCCATGTAATATTAATGAACCAAATAGAAGTTTATTCAATAAAATATCCACAACTGCATTATTAGTGATGCAATTATCCATCATCAAACTTATCAACTCCCTATCAAGGTTTCACTCGGACAAACAATCCATCAAACACTCAACAAGAACTTCCTTGGTATGTTGATAAGGCACATATAAAAACCTGAACATAATATAATGAAGGTGATTAAATATCGATATTGAAAAAATATGTTAGTAAGGATTGAAAAAAAAAGAATGACATTTGACAGGTAACTTATGATTCGACTTTGCAAGCTTCAAGAATTATCAATGAAGTGTGCAGTGATAGCCATGTATCCATTCTTTTGATTGGTAGATGATCATATGTCTGTAGTGATGATAACTCTACTCTTTATTTTTTTCTACAACTTCATTGTCATGTCTCGTTCCACATTATAAAATTTTTAAATATTTCTTCACAGTGTTTCGAGTAATCATTTTAAACAAGGGTTGAAGAGTATTAGAATATTTTCTAAACCCATAATGATCAACCATACTAAGAGGATATTCATGTAGAATAATCATCATAGCAAGATCCCTTCTCCCAACATATTAAACAAATTGTCAATTCTCTATTGTTGGTGGCCAAAATATATTGTTGAATATTATTATGCTTAAGCCTAAGACAAATCTTAATATGATCATGCAAATGGGTAGTTTCAGCCTTAGCACCACCAGCAAGACATTTATGACAATAATTATACTCTGACTTATCCTTTCCACCAATCTTTTTTCTAGTGCAATATTTTCATACAACTGATTTATGCCTACTTGTATGTTCAAGTGCCAATGTACCCTAATTAGTTGATTGATCTTCATTATCTTTCATTGAAACATGGTTGTTATCAACTAGTGTTATCGAAGCTTGAGACATACTATGTGAACTTGAAGGTTGAGAAATTAAATTATTGGTTCTTGGTTCTTTCTCTTCCATATCAAATTACTGCCCACCAACTTATTGATCTACAAAACATTCACAAAAAATTGGCATACATATAACAATTTCACTAAAATCTGGTTCAAAATAAAAATAATAGAAGTATAGTAATAAGACAGAATAATCTTTTAGAGAGCCAGAATGATGCAATAAGAGATGAAAAATTGAGGAAAAAAAAAACATCAAGAATGAGCTAGTGATAGAAGACATAAATCTCTGCACAGAACACTCATCCAGCACAAGCCTATAGTTTTCCAAAATCTATAAAACCTTTACTTTTTCCATTAAGAAGTGAAGAGAATTACATTCAAGCCCAACATAGGCACCTTCCATAAAAGTCTATAAGGTTTTAAATAAAACAGCACTTGATAAATCGTGGTAATTCTAGTAGAGATCATACATATTATGCCCAATTCTAGATTGCCCACTGATTGTCCATCCTGCATATGTCAACTCATGGGAAAGGTAAAACAATAACCTATGCTATAAAGCAGAATATGCATAGACTGTATTAAGGACACAGTTGTCCCCAGGCTTTACCCTTGCTCCCAGCAATAGCCAGGTAAAGTTCCTATCAGTATCACAGTTGTCCTCTGCCATCCCTCTCACAGTTGTCCAACTAAAAACCTTGATGAGATGGCACATGCCTAAATCATTGAGTGTAAATATATCCTAAAACATGTCCTATCACAGTTATCATTCTTGAAGGGAATGTTTTTGGTTATTTTTCTTTGAAATTGTCCTTTTGGAAATCTCCGTTGAACCTAACATGTGCTTGCTTGTGTGTGTGCAAGTGAGAGCCTGATTTCTTCAGGCACACTATTTCACAAAAAGGTCCTCTTTTGTGATTTTTCCAGTTGATTTTTAATCAGCCATGTTACCTGCACATAGATATAATATCAAAAAATATAATATATTGGAAATAGAAACTCATATTTTACGAGTACTTCAAAATTTATCAAACCATGGATAATGATGACAACAGGAGAGAATTGTTGTTTGACTGCTCATATATTGTTAGATTAAGGCGAGTGGCTTGGCTGACTTCATATCAACTTCCAATCAGTTTGTTCAACACTTTTGCTGCTGCTTTTAGATTGATGGTCCTATGGTTTGTGTGAATAGATTTTTTCCCCTTTACCTAGGATATAGAAGTTACAAGCATATCAGTGCCTTTTTAATACTGAAAAAGTTAATTCGAGTAGAGATTTCTCCCGAGAAGTGAGATATGTGACATTTATCTGCAGTTGTTACCATTCGGCTGCAATTAGCAACATCATGCAATATCTCACACAGATTTTTTACTTGTGCTAAGACGAAAAAAGATCGTTATCGCATACCCCATCGAAACGGACACACTTTTCCCAAACAGAATAAGATCCTAAACCAACAACCATCCAAACCGCACCGCAAAATCGTCCGTTCTCAGTCTCAGAGCGATAAACTCCCTACTAATCATTCTTGATCTGCTGCAACCCGAAAATTATTCAAGACGACAAGTCAACAACAAACCACAGAAAAAGAAAAGAATCCTAATCTTCAAACTGTAGCAAAACGAAAATCACCCCGTTTCCAATGAAATAGTAACAGTAATAATAATAATAATAATAATAATAAAGCAAAAAAAATAAAAAAATCAAGGACGAACTTGATCGAAAGAGATTACCAGAAGACGCCGATCCCCCAAAACTCTCTCTCGGGCGGAGACTAGCTCCGTTTTGACGAGTAGGATTTAGGGTTGGTAACATATACATTGTGGTTTTTTTGTAATTTTACTAATTAGCTTAGGATATTTTAATAATTTTGTTAACAGGGATGGGGCGAGGCGGAGGAAAGTGTAAATCTATCCCCGCACTGGGATGAATTTTAACCTTCGTTCCCCCATTTCATGCCCTTTATTCTCGGTCCAAACGAGGTGAGGCAGGGCGGGCCCCCGTTTTCCCCCGGTCCACTGCCATCCCTAATCGTCACCCTCCATTCAAAGAATCAACAACGGCACAGGCAGCAGGGCCGGTCATGACGATCGTTTAACGGCACAGGCCAAGGCGTAATGAATGCGCGAAAGACAGTGATGATGCCAAGATCAGTGGCTAGAAATGCTATACAGACGCCCAAGGGGTCTGCTTAGCACGCTGACCAACGATCTCCTCAACTCATTTGGACATCATCCATCTATTGGTGGAACCTGTTCCGGTTCTCTCTCTCTCTCTCTCTCTCTGGTATGCTTATTTTCCTCTCTATGGTGGATCCTATCTTGGATTTAGATCATAACGATTCTTGAACATGAATTTTACAGTTACAGTTTTTGTACCCTAATTTATTTTTCATGGAAAAATCTCATATGACTTATTTTTACTTCATTTTATAAAATTAAAACAGAATCAAACTTGTATGTATTACCCAATGATTTTTTTGCAACTTGTTTTTTTTTTTAATGTGAATCCTTTCAAATAATGTATTCAGTCTTAATGATTTTTTGCAGTCTCACGTATTGCTAACTGTGCTCTCAAAATGGGCTTGGAGTCGGGCTCATCTAGGCAAACGGGCTCATAATTAGCTTGAACTTATCTCGTCTACTAAATGAATAATCCGGTATCCAGCTTTAACCAAGTCGAGTCCAAGCTTCTCCCAAGCTAAAATAGGTTCAAGGAGCCCACAAGCTGGTAATTATTTGTTGAACCTGTTTTCTTTGATAAACAAGGGTTGCCTGGAAGATCCCAATCACTTGGAGAGAGAGAGAGAGAGTAGAGATTAGAGTAGGTAAGTTTTTAAAATACTGTTCATCTTGTTATGAAATATAGCAAATGTTAACAAATACATCTGATGGGCAAGTACAACTTACACAAATGGAAACTACTTATGCGTCAAGATACAATCACTTAAATAATGTCACTTATGTGTAGGGATGGCAGTGGGGCGGGGCGGGGCGGGGGACAAGGTTTCCACCCCCGCCCCGCCTCAAAATTTTATCCTCCACCCCCGCCCCGCCTCCGCGGCGGGGATGGATTTTATCCTCCACCCCCGCCTCCATCCCCGTTTCATACCCTTCATCCCCGGTCCAAACGGGGATGAGGCGGGGCGGGGCGGGGATATTGCGGGGAAAAGTGGTCGGGGCGGGGTTGGGGCAGGGATTAGGCGGGGATCGTGGCGGGGACGGGGCGGGGCGGGGAAAAGTGCACGTTCACCCCCGCTCCGCCTCCGCGGCTGGGATGGATTTTATCCTCCACCCCCGCCTCCATCCCCGTTTCATACCCTTCATCCCCGGTCCAAACGGGGCGAGGCGGGGCGGGGCCCCGCTTTCCCTCGGTCCACTGCCATCCCTACTTATGTGCAAGAGATACAACATAAAAAAAATAAAAAAATCTATTAAAAGAGTTCTTGAGAACAAGCATTAAATTTACAAAGGGGTTTAACCCCTATATATTCACAACACATATCTCATAGTGCCTTGGGACCATCCCCAACGGCTAGAAATAAAGTCATTGGAGAGGTCCCAATGACTCTATGGGATAAAAACTATAATGTCCAGCTTTTAGCTAAAGAACATTATATACATAAAAAAATAAAAATACTTAAAGTGCCCCTAGTGAGCACAGCTAATTCCATATGATAAAATAACTAAAATACCCTTAATAGGTTTTACATATAATATCAAGAGATATATATCCATATTAATGTATATATATGTACATGTACAAAACAATAAGTATATATATACTTTAACAATACCCCTCAAACTTACGATGTAATCACCAAAAGTTTATCAAGTAACAAATAAAATTAGAAAGGAGGTAGAGTTTTCGTAAATAAATCAGTCAACTGAAATTTCGATGCTACATTGGCAAGATGATGGTATTTTTCAAGTACTCATGAACATAGTGGCAATCCATTTTGATATGTTTTGTAAACATGTGATTGCCGACCATGTAGATGGCACTTTTATTATCACAACATAACCTTGTGGGTAATTGAATATATGCACTCATATCTTTAAGCAATCTTTGCAATCAAACAATCTCTAATGTTTTAGCAGTTATTGCACGGTACTCAACTTTAGTAGATGATAATGACACTTTATATTATTTTTTGCATTTTTATGACACGAGAATCATCTAAAAATACATAAAAAGCAATAGTTGAGCAACCATCGTTTGAATATTTTCTTCAATCTAAGTCAGAATAAACAATCAACTCAAAAGAAGATAAAGAGGATAACAAGACACCTAGAGATAGAGTTTTGTAAATGTCTAGCAATTCTCATATAAACTGTGGTGAGAGAATGTTCAAATTGGCTAGCAGTATGAACCACATGCAGAATATCAAGCCTAGTAATAGTTAAATTAATTAAGGCGTCAATCAATCATTTGGCGATTCAGAGTAGGATCATCAATCTTCATTTTGACATTAATAACTTCTGAGTATCCACCATTTTTTTGTCAGTAATTCCTAACATGCCAATAATATCATTAGCAATTTTGGTTTGAGAAACTAAATATCCCCTACGAGAATAAGCAACCTCAATTCCTAGAAAAAATCTAAAAAATTCAAAATCAGTCATTTCAAAATATTTTTTAAAAATATACTTAATATACTTTCCGATAACGGTTGGGTTACATCAAGGATCTGCTTTAAGCCCTTTCCTATTTGCGATAGTGATGGATGAGCTTACGAGATCAATTCAAGAAAATGTACCGTGGTGTATGTTGTTTGCTGATGATATTGTTTTGATTGATGAGTCTAGAGCTGGGGTTAATGCTAAGTTAGAATTATGGAGACAGACATTGGAAGCTAGAGGTTTTAAGTTGAGTAAGAGTAAGACTGAATATATGGAATGTCGGTTTAGTAAGCAACGAAGTAGTGATGGGAGTGTAGTGAAGCTTGGTGAGCAAGAAATACCAGTGAATGATTATTTCAAATATTTGGGATCCATCATTCAAAAGTATGGAGAAATTGATGATGTAAATCATAGGATAAAGGTTGGGTGGATGAAATGGAAAAGTGCAACTGGAGTGCTGTGCGATCGTAGAATGCCATTGCGGTTGAAGGGAAAGTTTTATAGGACGACTATTAGACCCGCTTTACTATATGGTACGGAATGTTGGGCTGCCAAGAGACATCATATTCAAAAAATGAGTGTAGCTGAGATGCGGATGCTTAGATGGATGTGTGGAAATACAATAAAAGATAAGATTCGGAACGAGGAGATACGTAAGAAGGTAGGTGTTGCACCCATTGAAAATAAGATGCGAGAGAATCGTTTACGGTGGTTTGGACATATTCGGCGAAGGCCTAATGAGGCTCCAGTTAGAAGGTTGGAGAAATGGGAAAATATATTAGTTAAAAGAGGTCGGGGTAGGCCTAGGAAGACTTGGATGGAGATGATAGGTAAGGATATGAATGCTTTGAACCTCACCGAGGACATGGCATTGGATAGAAATGATTGGAGGAAAAGGATTCATGTGGAAGACCCAAACTGAATTTCTTTTTTGGTTCATATCGCTGACCCCAATTGTTTTGGGATGAAGGCGCAGTTGTTGTTGTTGTTGTATACTTAATATACTTTACCCCATGTTTGTCTTCACATGTGATGAACTTGTCAACAACATAAAGAAGGAGAATAACAATTCATACATCAGATTTTTAATAAACATGACAGTATCAGTATAACAAGATTTAAACCCAGTTTGAGCATAACAAAGCTAAAACGATCATATCAGGCTTTGGATGTCTGTTTTAAACCATAAATAGTCATTCTTAATCGAAGCACCATCCAAGGATGAGCTTCATATCCAAAAAGTGTATCTATATATACTTCTTTTATATTTTCATTTAAAAATGCATTTTTTACATCCATTTAGTAGATAACCCAACATTTAATAGCAACAAAGGCTATGAGGATCCTAACTGAAGTCATCGTAGCTACAGGTGCAAATGTTTCGTCATAGTCTATCATGTATTCTTATGTGTAACCCTTGGCAACTAGCCTGACATTGTTCCATTCTATGGTCTTATCACTCTTAGTTTTAACTTTATAAACTCATCTGCAACTTATGGTTTTCTTATATTTAGATAAATCATATATTTTTTCAAGTCTTAGATTTTTCAAATACTCATAATTCTTCATTTATAGCTTTTATCCATTCAGAATATTCTTTTGCCTGATTATATGCAGCGGATTCAAAGTAAGACAAAATCTTAGTTAGACAAGCTCTATATTATGGAGAAAAATATTCATATGAAATAAATCTACTAGGGGTCTAGAGGTGTAATATGATCTTCTAACCCCTAGTTATTGGGCTTCTAAGGTAGAATAATTTTTTAGAGCACTTAATTGTCTATTATTTGCACGTCTTCTATATTGAATTACACTAGGTTCTTCTGATTCAATATTCTCACCATCTTGGATATTGAGTTGATGTTCTTTATTACTAATATTCTTAAATAAAATATCATTATTATTTGAGGTAATATCTCAAATAAAAAAGAATACTCAAAGTACTTCTTAAGCACATTTTGAAAGAAACTTTCATTCTCCAAAAAATAACATTCCTTGAGATATAAAGTTTGTCCTTTTTTGAATCAAAACATGCAAATCCTTTTTAGGTTTCACCATATCCAAAGAGTGCACATGATATAGCTTTAGGAGAGATTTTATCATTTTTTGTTACTGAGAACAAAGTATTTACATCCAAAAGGTCTTAATCTAAGATAATTAGAGAGAGATTTTAAAGAGTTTTTTATAAGGATAAATATTTTGAAGCTTAGATGATAAAAGTCTGTTAGTAAGATACATGATAGTCAAACAAGCTCCAGCTCATAAATATTTTGGAACATTTTTTTGAATTTAAAAGGATTCTATTGGTGTCAATTATGTGCTTATGTTTTCTTTCAGCTAATCCATTTTATTGAGGTGTATAAGCATATGATCTTTGGTGTAAAATCTTATTTTTTTAAAATAAGTTTTGAAATCACTTGACATAAACTCTTACCTAGAGTCGAAGTGAAAGATAAAAATTTCATTTTAAATTAATTTTTAATAAGATTATAATATTTTTTAAAATTTTCAAAAATTTACTCTTGTGTCTAAGAAAGTATATCCAAGAAAATCTAGTATAATCATCAACAAAAAATCACATAATATGAGTAACCACCTTTAGATAAGATAGGGGAAGGTCTTCATACATCTATCTGAGTGCATTAATTCAAATGGTTTAAAATAAAAGGTTCATTTAAAAAAAGAAAGGGCTTTCATTTTGCCAATAACGCAATCCTCACAATGAAATTTTTATTACAAAATTTGTTCAAATGGGGTACATGGGATAACTTTGATAAGCTAAGATGTCCTAGTCTTTAATGTCATAAAACTATGTCTATATTTTGAACAATATAGCAAAATTTATTTTTTTAGAAGCAACAGACGATCCATGTAGTAAAGGTCACATTCTCTATGTTCTTCCACAATTTGCTTTCTGGACTAAAGATCCTGCATCAAACATTGCTTAGATGATAAGATGACATTACACCCATGGTCAGTAAATTTAGAAACAAAGAGAAGGTGTAAATTTAATTTTGGGTCAAATCTAATTTTTTGAACAAAAATTTTTGAAATACTTTTGAAATTTTTAATGCCTTCTATATTAAGAGAGGATACATCAATAGTAAAAAACATTATTTTGTGTTGAATGCAACATTTGAAAAGCAAAGACATATGTGAAGTCATATGAAATGAGACTCCATAATCTAAAAGTCAAGAAACCTTATCAGAAGGTGAGAATGTAGAGACTGTGACTCCTGAAAGAGAAAAAATATGAGTTCTTGATTAGTGGATGAAAGGTCTTCATGATTTGAGAGAACATGGTTCCAATGGATTTTGAATCCTCGTTGGTTTCACTTCTTTCTTCGTGAGACGTTTCCCCAACTAACCCTCATGAAAAGCAATTTTTTTTTAACAATTGCGAAAACCAAAACCCAAGGATCCGTGGCCTTACAGACTAAACAACATCCAAACCACAAGTGATCTTTACATTGAACCAACCAACAAATACCCAACTTCATTAATCAATAAATAAATATCATAGAACAAAATTAAAATAATGAATATAATTTAGAACCACTCTATCAAGAAATAACAAAGCTAGTCACGTGATATCGTAGGCTCCCTGTGGCAGTCATCCTTATCACTGAGCTCTAGGTCTTGAGAAAAATATTTGAAATACTAGGTAAGAAACAAAGATTCTTTGTATGAATTTCTCTAAAAATTCAAACAGATAAGAAAATAGAATAAATCAAATTCATGCAAAATATTCAGACAAATTTAATAATAACAATCTCACAATTCGTTTACCATTCAAACATCTAAAAGTAAGTATCATGAGATAACAATTTTTTACATGAAACAAAACAAGTAAGAATGCATGAACTAATGCAGAACAATAAAGATGCATAACTCAATGCACATACATGAACAATTTATTAAGTTATTATCAAAGTTCTATTTTGTACGCATGCTCCTATTAAATGCACATAATTTTAGTTTCACTTTTCATTAAACCTGTGGATACTCAAAACAGGCACAACAATTCGCGACGCCCAAGTTAGGTTCTCAGTGGTGGCTTAACACACAATTTATATTTTATTATTAAGTTTCATACTTGTTCCTCGACTGATATCAGGAATCAACATTATCCATCAAAACATTAAAAAACAACATCTAATGTCAGGACACTAGAGAAATCAACATCCATTGATATCACTTTCTTGGTATACCAATAACAATAGTTGTGTCTACAATATCACCCTCAGGCAAAGTGGCTGAAAATTTCCTAAAACTGTTGTCGGGAGGCGAACTAACATATCGAGTTCAGGGGCCCAAACGCACATAGAGTTTTAGTATCCTTACGGTTTCTCCAAAACCGTCATCCATGATTTCCACATTATAGAAGGGACATTCAGGAAGAAAATTAATTACATTTTTTATCTCTTTTATCTTTTTAACAAAAATCAAGTTCTTTACACAAGAACTGTTTTGCAACTCAACATGCAAAACTCAACATGGAACCTGCCCCGCTATAATTTAACACTGCAATTAAATTAGAAAACCAATAATTTTGAAATAAATTTTGCAATGCATAACACAAATCTTGGAGCTACACATGCTCCTGACCCACACGACCTATAGTGGTTTATATCTGAATACCAATTCATCTTAAGCAAAAAATCTCAATTAACATGTACACACACAGTTATTCAACATGTTCACAATGCATATTCATACACACACAACAAGAATGTACATATAAAACAAATTACATATGTATACGAACAAATGCTTGCAACATGCATTTTTCATGATCCATCATATATATATAAACTCTCAAATATGCACATGATCATATTCATGCATGTAATAAATTTAATGAGTAAGACATAAGCATGATAATCCAATGCATATCATAACCAATAAATACTCTTTCCATTCATATGCAATAAGTTTAGGCATTCAACATTGCTCGAGATGCATAAGATAACCACTGTGTCATAATTAAGCTGCCACAATGCACGAGACAACATTAGTATATTGTTGGTAGCATGTTTCTCATGCAGAAATATGCAGCAAAAAGCAGTGAACAACGGACAATGTTGCACATAAATATGCAACATTGATCTGTCATACAACAACCCACCAAAAAACACAAATAGAACTCATTTAACAATAATAGAATAACTCATTTGGCAGCATTGAGAGTAAGTGAAAATTCACCTTGAACATAACACCATAAATTTTTTTTAACAATGTGCTTACATAACTCGGCAAGCATGACATCAAGGTTGGTTTGATGCCCACACATGTGGCAACATCCAACTACATAGTGACGAGAACATAATATAAATAAAACCGAGCATAAACAGCCTACTCATGCCCCTTACAAGGTTGGTCTTATAAAATCAAGAAATATATGATGAATTGAATGGAATATAACACAATTGGCAAAACCAAGTTTCTTTCTAGCATAACAGTCAATGGATCACATGTATAACAATGTCGGACAGTCCTTTCACAAGTCAACTTAATGGCCAAGACTCAAAAAAATTCATTTGCGAGGTCGGTTTTGAAGGACTGACCCCCAAAGCAGTCGGCCAACACACTCAAAGTGGCCTAGACAGATCTGGACCAAATCTGTTCAGAGCATGTGCATCAATAGAACAGTTTAAATATGTGAGTGCACACAACCAACACTGCCCATGTATATATATATATATACACACACATATGTATATACCTATGTCACATGGGTGCGGGTGCGGGGATTCGGCACTTCCAAAAAACCCGGGTGCGGGGGTGCGGCAGGGGCAAAAATGTAAAAGTATATATATATATATATATATATATATATATATATATATATATATATCGTTGAAGACGTAGGAAATGTAAAAATATGTAAGCGTTTGTTTGGAGGGATTAGACTCTAAAACAGTGGCACAACCAAATGGAGTATCCCAACTACCGGCCCATCAGTTCACTGGTTCTGACTTCTATCATCTTGCTTTGGGCATGTTCAGGGCCTTTAATAAATGGCCACGATTAGTTGGGACCCTTTTGAGGGCTCTTACTGGTGCATTTTGTACGCCAGATTTTGGACCTTTGATTACGTTATACACTCTGTCCCCATAAAAACATAACCAACTAGCACCCGCACCCGCGTTGACGTTGAAGATAGCGCACCCATCTCGTCAGGAGAACAGTGAATGCTAATAGCCAGCAAGGCTACCACCATCATATTATCATTTATTATGGAGAGAGAAAATCCTTTACGAAAAAGAAGGATTAGCAAGGCTACCACCATCATTATCATTTATTATGGAGAGAGAAAGGCTACCATCATCATTATCATTTATTATGGAGAGAGAAAATCCTTTACGAAAAAGAAGGATTTTGAAAAGGCAGGAGCAGCAACAACTGTCAGTAGCTGTCAGCAGAATTTTTTTTAAAAAAAAAATCCGCAGCCCATTTCATAGGGATTTTTTTTTTAAAAAAAAAAATCCAAAAAAATGGACCTAAATGATCCTGGGTGCAGTCAACGCACCCGGGATCGGGTTGACCACACCCGGTGCCGCACCCGCACCCGCTCCCGCATCGAGTTGCGTCGACGCGGGTGCGGCACCCTGCTAGCCGAATCCCTGTGACATAGATATATACATATATATATAACCAGTTGTCGATCTGTTCATGACAACAAAAAGGGGTAGAATTGTCCAAATTATCTATATGCAGTGTAAAAATTTAAAATAAAACACAAAACATAATTTTGCAGCATTTCAAGTGTCAATATTAAAACCAATTTTACAAGCGCAGACCTAAAAACAGCATACTGGACATATACAACTAATGCACAGTCATAATCAAATGCAAAAAAAAAAAAAACATGTTGGAAACATGCAGCTGATGCAAATGCAGAAAAAAAACCATCATGTTGGAAACATGCAGCTGATGCAAATGCAAAAAAAAAAATAGCATGTTGGAAACATGCAGCTGATGCAAATGCAAAAAAAAAATAGCAATTATGCTACTGATGCATATTCATAATCAAATGAATAAAAAAAACAGCATGCTAAAAATATCCGCCACAGGTCCAGACTTTGCATGGTCAGCCCCCCCCCACCACACACACACACACACACACACACACACACACACACATATATATATATATATATATATATATAGGGCCTACGGCAAGCCTAGTTTGGGGTCAGATCTGATCCCAAACTAGATCCATGATGCAGCCAGCAGAACTATATATATATATATATATATATATATATATGTTCACACTATGTGCATGAACAGAAAATTTCCTAAAATATAAATATGCCCACATGTATAACCCTTATATCAAAACAAAAAATAAAAATTGATATTGAATGATGTATCTTTGCTTGCATAAGTAGGATAAGCCATTAACATGCATTAGTTCCATAACCAAAGAAATCGATTACTATCTAGATTTCTCGTATTTTCAACAATGGATGCTTTAGGAAAATGAATACAACCAAAGAGAAATAAAAAATTGTCACTCTATATATAAAATATCCTTTTTGAAAATAGATTTCCATTTTCTCCTATGAAAAATACATGCATAAATCAAGTTATGCCTATTTCTTCCTCATTCAAACTTAGAGAGGAACTCATACCTTGGATCAGAAATGGAAAAAGATCAAAAAGTATTCGTTAGACACTAGAAACGGAAAGGGATCCTCATTTTTTTCTTCTCCTTTTCTTTCCTTTTCCTCTATTCTCTTTTTTTATGCTCTCTTTCTTTGTTTTCGCTTCTTCCTTCTCTCTCTCTCTTTGTCTCTCTCTAGAAAACAAAATCTAGAGAGTGGGGGGAGTTAAACCCTTATATATATAATTTTTTTTTTGGTCTTCTAGAGAGAGGGTGACGTCCCTTCTAGAGTCCTTCTATAGAGGATAGAGTTCTACAAAATATAGAACCCCATCTCTCTCTAACTACTTTTATTTATCCTTTTATTATCTCTTATTTTATTTGATTTCTTTTTTAACTAATTTAGAATCTATCTAGCACTCTTATCTAAGTAAAGTTCTACCAAATATGGAATTTTCTCCTTATCCAGATAATTAAAATTTATAATTTATTAATTAATATAATTTATTAATTATTTAATATTTAATTATTAAATAATAGATTTTTTTAGAATGTTCCAAAGGGTATCTCACCCCTCTGGGAGTCTTCTTAACATAAAATTTTACTCAATTTAACTTTTTAATTAAATTTAAAAGTTTTAATTTGGTTGGACTTGGATTTCCGATCTAGATCTAGATTCAAGATCTAAATCCATATCCAAAATTTATATGGATCCCAACCTGAACCAGATCCTAATTAATATGGGTTTTGAATTGGGTCTAGATCCATATCAACTCAGATCAAGTGGATCAGATCCGATCCGGTCTAATCCAGAATTAGTCACATCGAGGCGAGTCATTTTAAAAAAAAATCAATTTTTGGGCCAACCGTAGCTTGAATTCAGAAAAACAAAATATCAATATTTTCAGAATTTTGAGACGCATCTAATGATATACTACCTGATTTTTGTCTGAATTTAACCTTAATTTTGCTTGGTTTTAAAGGTTACGAACAAAAGGTTTTACAAAATCTTGTATGCCTCATTTAGGTCTTCTCAATGGATCATGGGTCACGCCCAGACTCAGCTGACGTCGCCTAAAATTGAAGATTTTATCAACTTTACTACATACGTAACCAAATTTTAAAAAATTTCAGAACTTAAAATTATAAAAAAATACACGATATTACACCATGGATGCCACTCTTTTGTCTTCTCTTCCTTTGAACTTGGGATAATAGGGCTTGATGTGCCCCGATTCTCCACAATTATATCATGTTATTATATTTCTTCTCTTATTGTCATTATATCTAGTCTCTCATAGTAAGGTTTTGAAAAATGCGATGGCTTGTAAAAATTATATTGGCACCCAGTCTTGACATAACCAAAATATTATCTGTTGAGAGTAAGAAGTTTCAAGTTTAAGTTTTCTTAGATTAGAGGTTATTTGAAATTTTAAGTTAATGAGGGACTTATATGTAATTTCTCCTTTTTGACATCTCTCTATTTAACATAGAGAGTAGCCCTAATATTAGATTAACGAGTTTTCCTTTTCTAAACAGCTGTCTCTCTCTCTCTCTACCTAGGGTTCGGTGCATCTCATATATTCTTCAACATGGTATCAGAGCACTGATCTCGGGAGCGTGATCAATCTGCAATCGATCTACACCAACGAGAAAAATATTGGAACCAGGTGTGTATTATATTTTTTTTTCGTAAGATCTGATAACAGATCTGGTGTCTGACTATGGTCATGACCCAGATCTGTCATCAGATCTAAGAGACATCGTGGGTGTGTGTCTTCAGGTCTGGCAGCCGTAACCCTTGAGCCCTTGAGTTCCACCATTCTTCCTTGAAACAGCTGCTGTGATTTTTGGGTTTGGGAGCAACGAAAATCTCTTTTCATATGCTGCTATTTGTGATCGAGCTCGAGATGTGCTGCTGCCGTGATTTTTTTTTTATCGTGTCCCCTGAAGAAATGAGATTCCTCTTTTTGGCTGTCGTGCTTTATTTGTCTGGGAGCAGCAACTGTCGTGATTTACAACACCTGTCAATATGATTTCAGCAGTCGTGATTCCCTGCTGTGTTGTGATTTTTTTATGCTGTGAAAGAAGCATGTTAGTATCAGTTGTGTTCATGTCGTGGAAGTAGCAGGTATGAGTCTCTGCTGTGTTGAAAAATATCCTGTTTATGTGAAAGTTATTCTGCTGTCGTGGGATTCTGTGTTGGGCAGCAGGCGTGATTCCCTACTGTGTTGGAAAATATCCCTGTTTATGTGAAAGTTTCTCTGTTGTCGTGGGATTCTGTGTTGGGCAGCAGGTGTGATTCCCTGCTGTGTTGGAAAATATCCTTGCTTATGGGCTACTGTTCATTACTGTCGTGGCATTCTGTGTTGGGTACAGCTGCTGGTTGTCATATTGGCCGACGCGTGATTCTAAAATTTGCTATTCAAGTGAGTGAATTTTTTTTGCAGCTGAAATAGTATTAAATCTTCGGTATGGCTGAAACTTCGAAATGTGATTCCAAAATTAAACATATTGGGGAGCATAAGGCTTTTGCCAATCCCTTCTCGTACGACTCTTCTGTAAGGTTGAATGAAACTAACTATGTCAGGTGGTCCAGAACTTTTATGATGTCGATATCTGAACATCGTAGAAAACATATTTTGTTGGAAGACGAACCCACTGAAAAAGTGGGAAAATATGTTACTTGGGATGAAGATAATGACATAGTTATGTCATGGATCATGAACAGTGTCGAACCCCATATTGCAGATGGTTTAATTTACTATAATACAGCCAAACAGATGTGGGACAATCTTCGAGATACGTACTCACTAGAGACTAATGTGAGTCGTATCCTGCAAGTTGAACATGAGATATATAATTTACAGCAGGGAGATCAGACCTTGGCCCAGTATTATGCCTCCGTCAAGGCTGCGTTTGAAAGACTCAATGCTCACAGGCCTCTTTGTTGCTCGAAGCAAAAGGATCATCAATAACAGACTATGGTTGCTCGGTTTCTTACAGGTCTATCCTCAGAATTCTCTATTGCAAAAGTCCAAATGTTGACTGGATCAGATGTACCTACTCTTGCTGATGCATATAATCGTCTGAGTAGACTTACGATCTCTCTTCCACAATCTTAGCCTGTGACTCAGTCATCTGTTATAGTTGTCTCCTCTAGTTATGGGCGTGGAAATCTTCAGAATATCAGATGACGAGGTCGTGGACGAGGTATGGGAGGCAGAGGAAATCTTAAATGTACATTCTGTGGAAAATCTGGACATCTAGAAGATCGTTGCTGTGATAAGCATGGTCGGCCAACCACTTCTTCATCAAAGCCATATGCTCCTAAAGCAAATGTAACTACACTAGAGGCAACAAATGTACATGATAATATCTCTGCAAGTGATAGTATCACCCTCAGTCGAGCTGAATATGATGAGCTGATAGCTCTTCGCCCCTTGAGCTCCGCCCCTCCTGCAGCCGGTGTTGCCTACTCAACAGGGAATCATCTTCCTCCAAATGACAGTAAGTGGATTATTGACTCTGGTGCATCCAGACACTTGTGTGAAAATTCACTTGTTTTTTCAGATCTAAAGGACATTACTGTTCATCGAGGAGTCTCATTAGCCGATGGGAGTTCCTCACCGGTTGTTGGTCAGGGAAACATTTCTATATCCTCCTCCTTATAGTTGAAAAATGTTCTTTATGCTCCCAACTTTCCTCAAAGTTTACTCTCTGTTAGTTGTCTTACAAAAGAATTAAACTGTAGAGTGATATTTGATCCGATGGGTTGTCATTTTCAGGATTTGCTGACAGGGAAGAAGATTGGTGGAGGCTATGAAGAAAATGGAGTCTACTACCTACATCATCCAGTGGGGATTGTTCATGCGGCAGTGGAACACTCATCCAGTCCTGTTCAGTGGCATCGGCGTCTTGGTCATCCTTCATTGTCAAAGCTTTGTTCTGTCTTTCCTCAAATTCCTTCCACTATATCATTTCAGTGTGAAGCATGTCAATTGGGAAAGCATCATCGAAGTTTGTTCCCTTCAAGTCAGAGTCAGTCTTGTCATAAAGTCTTTGAACTTCTTCATGCAGATGTATGGGGTCCTAGTAAGATTTCTACTAGGACTCAGTGTCGATATTATCTTGTTATTGTTGATGACTTCTCTAAGTTGTCATGGGTGTTTTTAATAAAGGAACGATCTGAAGTTCCAAGTATTATCAAATCCTTAATTCTTGAAATAAAAACTCAATTTGAATCTATTGTCAAGATTGTTCGTACTGATAATGCTCTTGAGTTTAAATCAAAACTTCTGTTACAATTTTACTAAGATCATGGCATTCAACCCCAAACTTCCTGTGCCTATTCATCGCAACAAAATGGGGTGGCTGAGCGAAAACATATGCACCTGCTTGATGTTACCAGGACCATTATGATTCAATCCAATGTTCCTGCGTTATATTGGGGTGATGCGATTGCCACTGCTTGTTATCTGATCAACCGCATGCCTTCATCTTCTGTGGGTGATCAAATTCCATTACATATCCTAAAACCTAACGCCCCACTCTTCTCTTTCTCACCAAAAATATTTGGATGTGTTTGTTTTGTACACAAACTTGGTCCTGACCGTGATAAATTATCTGCTCAAGCTACAAAATGCATATTTATAGGTTATCCAAAAAATTAAAAGGGATATCGATGTTATGATCATATTTCTCGCCGAGAGTATGTCAGTGCGGATGTATCTTTCTTGGAATCCACTCCATATTTCTCTAGTTCTGGTTCCCCGCTGCAGGTTGGTCCAGCTGACCCTTTTCCCTTACCTGTACCTCATTTTCCTTTGGAATCTGTGCCCTTGGTACCTAACCAAACTTCATCCTCTTCACGATTTAATAATCCTCCATTGGTATATGTACGTAGAGCTCCACCTCTGCCCGTGCCTCCACCATCTTCTTCTCCTGAGGTAAGTACTACTGACAACAGTGATCTTCATGATGATGATAACATGCCAATTGCTCTATGCAAGGGGACACGACAATGTACCTTATATCCCATATCTCATTTTGTCTCTGATGTCAGAATTGGAAATCAGATGAAAATTTTTATTTCAGCCCTATCTGCTGAAACGATTCCTCTGAACTATCACCAGGCAGAGCTAGATAACCGCTGGAAGCTGGCTATGCAAGAAGAAATAGATGCTTTAGTGTCTCAACATACATGGGATTTAGTTGATCCCCCAGTAGATGCTGACATTGGATGCAAATGGGTATATACAATAAAGTACAAATCAGATGGATCTATTGAAAGGTACAAGGCCAAATTAGTAGCAAAAGGATATACTCAGACATATGATATTGATTTCTTTGAAACTTTTTCTCATGTTGCACGAATGGGCACCATTCGTCTTATTCTCTCAGTAGCTGTTCATCATGGTTGGAGCTTATGTCAATTAGATGTGAAGAATGCATTTCTATATGGGGATCTATCTGAGACTGTTTTCATGCAACAACCTCCAGGTTTCGAGGTTGAGGGAGAGTGTCAGAAGGTGTGTAGACTGAAAAAGGCAATTTATGGCTTGAAACAAAACCCTCGTGCATGGTTTCAAAAGCTGTTTGAAGTGATGTCACGCTTTGGCTTCAACAGGTCAGCAGTAGATCATACACTATTTATCAAGAAAACTAACTCAGGCATAGTTGTTATGGTGGTATATGTGGATGACATCATTCTTACAGGAGACGATGTGGAAAATATTGAAGCCACTAAGGCTCATCTTCAAAAACACTTTGTTACAAAAGACCTTGGTTCACTCAGATACTTTCTGGGTATAGAAGTTGCCAGAAACGGTGAAGGGATGGTTTTGTCTCAACGGAAGTATGTTCTTGACTTATTAAAGGAAACATGAATGTTGGGAGCTAAACCAGCAAATATTCCCATGGACCATAAAGTTCAGTTGTTTGAAGAAGGGTCAAAACCGGTTGATAGCAAAAGCTATCGCTCACTAGTAGGGAAACTATTGTATGTAACTGTTACCAGGCCGGATATTGCTTTAGCAGTAAGCAAAGTTAGCCAGTTTATGGACAAACCAACTGAGGTACACTGGAATGCAGCTATAATGATTCTCAGGTATTTAAAATCTTCTCCTAGAAAAGGGTTATTGTTCAGGAAAGGTGGTAATCTGGAGATAGTGGCCTATTCTGATGCTGACTATGCAGGATCTATAGTGGATAGAAAATCTACCACAGGATTCTGTGTATTTCTGGGAGACAACCATGATTTCATGGAGAAGTAAGAAGCAAAATGTGGTTTCTAGATCGAGTGCAGAATCAGAATATAGGGCTATGGCCCAAACAACTGCTGAATTGATGTGAGTTCGTACTGTTCTTCATGACCTTCAGGTGAAAGTTTCTTCTCCTATGACCATGATGTGTGATAACAAGGCTGCCACATATATAGCGAACAATCCTGTCTTTCATGAGAGAACAAAGCACATTGAGGTTGATTGTCACTATGTAAGAGATATGGTTCAAGCTGGTTATATCTCTATCAAATATCTAAAGTCGGAGGACCAAGTTGCAGATATGTTTACAAAGCCTCTTGCTAGACCAAATTTCTCAAAATGTTGTGACAAGCTGAGCATGATTGATTTCTATGCTCCAGCTTGAGGGAGAGTGTTGAGAGTAAGAGGTTTCAAGTTTAAGTTTTCTTACATTAGAGGTTATTTGAAATTTTAAGTTAATGAGGGACTTATATGTAATTTCTCCTTTTTGGCATCTCTCTATTTAACATAAAGAGTAGCCCTAATATTAGATTAACGAGTTCTCCTTTTCTAAACAGCCGTCTCTCTCTCTCTCTACCTAGGGTTCGGTGCATCTCATATATTCTTCAACATTATCCTTGATCTCCTTAGAATCAAACATGGATTTCAACATTGTCAACTCCATACATGAGCCAAGACTTCATACAAAGTAAAAGATTTTTTCCTATGATTGATATTGACCAGAATTATTCAAATTCGGGTCTAAGATCTAAAAATTTGAAACAATTATTCATCGTGCTTGTATTTCTTCCATTCTTGAGCATCATTACATTAAGTGTCTCGCATATAGGCTCAATCATAGCCAATTGAACCCAAATCTTTTGAGGGTACTATAATATTCTCTCACTGTTTTATCACCTTGTTTGCAACTATGTATTTTGTCTTTAAGATCCCACTTGTGAGCAACATCTTTTTTGGTATAAGTTTGTCTAATATTTTCTCAAGCTTTATCCGTTCTTTCAAATTCAAGAATATTGGAGAGTAGCTCCTCATGCATACTACCCGTAAAGAGATGAAAAACTTTTGCATAACCCACTTCCCACTCTTTATAGGCTTTTTTTTTTCAAGCATAGTTTTTTTCCTTTCATCTTCCTTAAGATTCTCTTCCTTAGATTCACCATCAGCTCCAACAATCATTTTTGTGAGAATTAGTTGCGGTTATAACGTGGAACCATAAACAAATTGCTACATATTTTTATTTATGAGGATTCTTTTTATCATTGCGGCCTGCATATTATTGTTTTTTCATCAAATTTGATAGGAACGATAATTATAATTTTTTCATCAACCATAGCGGAGAGAAGAAAAAGACATAGAAAGACAATAAAGAGATGAAAGAAGAGGAGAAGACTACAAAAAGGTGTTGAAGAAGTTTGATGACACGCTTTTCAAAACAACAAATCAATGCTTCATCAATCTCGTGATTCTCCTCTTGATTTTCACGTATAAGTTACAACCCAAGCGCATCAATGCATTGATACCATGTAATGAAATATATAGATACTAACAAATGCTTCTTATGAGCAACTACAATATACACAAATGAAGACCACTTATGAGTCAAGATACAATCACATACACAATGTCATTTATGGACAAGAGAAACAACATAAAAAAATATAAAGAATCTATTGAGAGAGTGATTGAGAACAAGCATTAAATTTACAAAAGGGTTCAACCCCTATATATGCACAACACACATCTCATAGAACCCCGAGACCATCCCCAATGACTAGAAATAGAGTCATGGAGGTCCCAACGACTCTATGGGATAAAAACTATAATGTTTTTTAGCTTTCAGCTAAACATTATACATATAAAAAAATAAAACACTTAAAGTGCTCTTAATGAGCATAACTAATTATATAGGACAAAATGACTAAAATACCCTTAATGAGTTTTACATTTATAACATCAATATATATATGTGTAAAATAATAAGTATACACATATTAGCATATATGTCCACTTTAACGCATCTTAGATTCTTAAAGTGAAGAAGGAAAGCAGTGAGGGAGATAAAATAAGACGCATGCCTTTCCCTTTTGAAGTGAAAACTGGCTCTACCGGTGGAATAGGTTCCACCAATAGATGATGTCCAAATCGATTGAGGAGATCGTTGGTCAGTAGATTGTATAGCATTTCTCCTTGGCATATCGCCTATATATTGCCACATTGGAATTTGGTGTCAAGCTGTCAGTACCTGCCAAAAAAGGGAGCATCTTTTTGTAGGCCAAGCCAATCTTTGTATTGATTGGAACTGGATGTTTTGTGAGGAACAACTTGGGAATGGATTTCTAAAAGCAAACTCATTTTGGATCATCTACACACTGATCTAAAAATTTTTAACCCTTTATTACAGTACAAGGAGAAATAGATTTTAGGGGATACTAGTTCAGGCTCAGACTAGGGGTGGGCAATGGGTCAAGCCGACCCAGCTTGCCATTGGCCGAGTTTGGGTCAAGGTTTTAGGCTTAGGGTTGTTAGCTACCGAGCCGAAACTCAGCACGGGTTATCGGGCCTGCCCGATGGGCCTAAGCTATCTATTAATTTTTTAATAATATAAAAATTATGGAAATTAACTAATTGCATAGTAACTTAGTAACTATTGCTATTTGTCTAATTAGCTGCATTAATTTTATATAAACTAGAAAGATAATTAGTTGGGTATATGAAAACTTGTTAAGTATTATTATTTACCTAATTAGTTGTACTAATTTTATAAGAATTAATTTATTAATTTTATTAAAAAATAACCTACAAATGGGTTTGGTCTAGGCTGGACCCGGCTCGCTTGACATTGGTCAATTGGGCCAATGAGCCGAGACATGGGCTGCTCTTCAAACCCCAATATGTCAAGAATCCAGCCAAAACCTAGCCCATTAGTAAATGGGTCAAGCCATCTCAAGATCAGGCCACACTTAAAACCCGACGGGCCGAGCTCTAAACAAGCCTAGGCCGGGCCGTCGTACCAATCTTGTCAGATCTACATTGTTAACAATGGGTTTAATCCGTATTAGTTTCAATGTTTCATAACTATACAAAAGGATCTACACTATAACATTTTGGACCCATCAAGAAAAGAAAAGAAAGGGAGAATCGTTTCATCAACAAGCGAGTCATAGAAACACAGTCGAAGAAAGCCAAGTATGTGGCCTGAAAATTTTACCATTGGAGCTATCGGGGGCACAGGCAGAAAGTGTGCCCTAGGTGCTGTGAAAGTATCTCCAATAAGATACTAATATCAAGACCTTAATATTCTTGATATTAAACCCACCACGAAAGCACAATAAGAACACTTTAGAACACTTGTGCACAAAAAGCACAACCCACAAATAACTCACAAATGCACAAAGGCATAAAAACAATGGAATCAATTTATTGAGAACTTGGGCTTTGACTCAAAGCCATAAAAAATACAAGGGGGTGAAACCCCTATTTATAACAACACAAGAGGAGCCTTGGAGGGGCTCCACTCATAGACGTTGGAGCCCTTCCAACGGTCACAAATGTGACCGTTGGAGAGGGCCCAACGTCTATGCTAGTGGGCCCCCCAAGGTACCTTTTGGTACTTTACAAAAATAAAAATAAAAATAAAGGAAAATAAAAATAAAAAAACAAATTACAATCACATTCATAAAATGAATGTGCGTAAAATAGAGGAAAAGACTATTCTACCCCTACGGCTATAATAAGTAGATACATATACATATATATTAATATATGTATATGTATTACCTTATATATATAAAATATATATATTACATTTGAATGATTAGGTATATAATTTAACACCCCCCCTCAAACTTAGGGCAGGATGACCGAGAGTTTGCTAAGAAGAAAGTTGAAGCGCGAAGCACACAAGGCTTTAGTGAAGAAGTCCGCCAATTGATATTCAGATGTGACATATGGTAGGTCAATGATTCCTTTGAGGTATGCCTCCCGAACGTAGTGACAATCCATCTCTATGTGTTTGGTCCGCTCATGAAAAGTGTGATTTTTAGCAATATAAATTGCACTTTTGTTGTCACAGCAAAGCTTGGTAGGCCCTTCAATAGTGATCCCCATGTCTTCCAACAACTGATGAATCCAGACAATTTCCATGGTAGTAGTCGCCATAGCACGATATTCCGCTTCAGTTGATGATAGAGACACCTTTTGCTGCTTCTTACATCTTCATGAGATTAATGAGTCTCCTAAGAATACACAAAAACCAGTGGTGGAGTGACGGTTATTTGGGTCACCTCCTCAATCAGAGTCAGTATATGCAATCAATCTTAACTCAGAAGAAGAAGACAAAAAAACTCCCTTATTAATAGTGTGCTTTAGGTATCTTACGACACGTAAGATAGCACCCATGTGAACAGAAGTTGGTGCATGCTGAAATTGACTTGCCGTATGCATCGCATGTGAGATATCTGGTCTGGTGATACTTAGGTACATCAACGATCCTACTAGTTGCCTGTAGGGAGTAGGATCGGAGAGGGGAACACCATCATCAATCTTCATTTTAGCTTCTACTATATCTGGAGTTTCACAAACTTTATCATCTGTAATACCTGACCTGTCAATAATCTCAGATGCAAGCTTAGTTTGAGATAGAAAATATCCTCTATGAGAGTAAGCTACCTCAATACCCAAAAAATAAGTTAAGAAGCCTAAGTCAGACATTTCAAACTTATCCTTTAAAATGGATTTTATGCTTTTAATCCCTTTAGAGTCGCTCCCAGTTATAAGCATGTCATCCACATAAAGTAGTAGAATGACAATCCCTGCATTAGATTTTCTAACAAACAAAGCAGTATCAGTAAAGCAGGATGAGAAATCATTTTCTAACATTATGGAGTTAAACCTATCATACCAAGCCTTGGGAGCTTGTTTTAAACCATAAAGTGCTTTCCGAAGACGAAGCACTTTTCCTTTAGGATACTCCATTTCAGGAGGAGCATCCATATATACTTCTTCGTTTAAATCTCCGTTTAAAAACGCATTCTTGACATCCATCTGATAGATGTTCCATTTATTGATTGAAGCAACAGTTATAAGACATCAGACGGTGACCATTCAAGCAACGGGAGCAAAAGTCTCATAATCAATCCCATATTTTTGACCATATCCTTTTGCAACTAAGCGGGCCTTATATCTCTTAAGAGTCCCATCACTCTTAGTTTTGACTTTAAATACCCATCTACACCCTATTGCTTTCTTGTCTTTAGGAAGGTCTTGAAACTCCCAGGTCTTTGCTTTCTTTAGGGCTTCAAGTTCATTATTCATAGCAACTATCCATTCTGGGCATTTTCGTGCTTCCTCGAAATCCCTAGGTTCTATGTATGAGTGAATGGCGCTTAGACAGGCTCTATATTTTGGTGAAAAAGACTCATATGAGATGAACCTAGAAGGAGGTCTTCTTGATCTTTCGGTCCTACGAAGATTTCCTTCACTTGGAGGGGTAGACTCACTATCATATCTTTCGAGGGCACTTCTAAAAGTACTCCTATCTCTATGAGAGTAAGTTATAGGATCTCTATGTGGTTCTTCATTGATTTGTTGATCAGAATGAGTTTCATCATTTTGATTTGTTTCATCATCACTAGTATCATCATCTTCAGTTAATAAATCAAACAGAAAAGAATAGTCAATATTCTCGTCATTGGTTTCAAGTTTTTCGAAACCACTAACATTTTCCAAGAAGCTTACATTTTTGGAAACATATAGTTTATCACTCTTAACATCATAACAGCGAAAACCTTTATGAGTTTCAGAATAACCAAGAAAGGCACAATGAATGGCCTTAGGAGAGAGTTTGTCATTTTTATCAGTAAGGACAAAACATTTACATCCAAAAACCCTTAACCTGCTATAATCAGGTTCTTTTTCATATAATTTTTCAAATGGGGAAATCTTGTTCAAGTTTTTAGATGGAAGTCTATTTATGAGATAAACAGAAGTAAGAGCGGCCTTCGCCCAAAGTTTTTTCGGAATATTTTGGGAAATGAGCAAAGTTCGTGTGGTTTCAATAATATGCCTATGTTTTCGTTCAGCCAACCCATTTTGTTGGGGAGTTTTGGGACAAGACTTTTGATGGAGAATTCCATAGTTTTCAAGATAGCTTTTGAATTCATTGGAAAGGTATTCACCACCCGAATCGGTTCTAAAATTTTTTAAATTTCCATTGAATTGATTTAAAACCATCATATGAAATGTTTTAAATGTTGAAAAAACTTCATGTTTATGTTTAAGAAAATATATCCAACTAAACCTAGTGAAATTGTCCACAAAGATAACATAGTAAGAGAAACCTCCCTTGGATATCACCGGAGCCGGACCCCATACATCGGAGTGAACAATTTCAAAAGGTTTTGTTGTAAACATGGATCTTTGAGGAAAAGGAAGACTTCTCATTTTTCCAAGAATACATTCATTACAAACAAAATTTTCATTACAAAGATGCTTAATAAAAGGCAAATAAGAGATTTTAACAATGTTGGGATGACCCAATCTCTTATGCCATACATGAATATCTTTGTTTTGAGCAACATTACAAAATTGATTCTTGGGAATTTTAAGAAAATCAACATAGTAGAGGTCTCTTCTCCTAGAGCCTTCCCCAATCAATTTCCCGGACTGGCGATCCTGTATCCAACATTTATTAGAAGAGAATTTTATATTGCAACCACAGTCCGAGAGTTGAGAAACGGAAAGTAAATTTAAGTTTAGTTTTGGTATAAGATGAATTTTTGGGATAAAGAAGTCTTGTTTTTCAAAATTGCCCATTCCTTTAATTTCAAGAGGGGTTCCATCCGCCGTTGAGACAAAAGATGGAAGACAATTTTTAGAATAATTAGAAAGAAAACAATGGCTTGGAGTCATATAAAACGAAGCACCGGAATCAAGTAACCAAGATGTCTTACCAAGAGAGGAAGATGATGACATAGCGGCTCCAGAAATGCCTCCTTTGAGAAGAGGTTGAAGAGCGTCCACAATTTGATGAAGCGAAAGAGGTTCATTTGAAGTTGAAGGCCGTTCCTCCGATTGGGATGCTAAAGCCGCGGCAAGAAATTTCTTCCATTTGGGACAATTGGGTTTGATATGTCCCGGTTCTTTACAAAAATGGCAAGTTAATTTGCTATAATCTCTCTTGCCATATCGATCATTTTGCCCTTGATTTTTGAAATGGGGCGGTTTGTAGGTCTTTAAATTATTTTCGGGTCTTGACACGGCATTAACCACTTCATAGTCACTTTGAGAAGGTGTAGCAAGGATGCTTGGGTTATTTTTACTAATCCCCATACGTGTTTCCTCACCACTTAGCTTGGTGATGACATCTTCAATAGATGGGGAGGTGAAAGCCGATAGAAGAGAGGACCGAATTTGCTCAAATTCGGGTCTAAGACCATTTAGGAAGTTGAAAAATCGATTTTCCTCTAGTTGTTTGTGCCTTAATTCAATAGCTTCTCCGCTCCATTTTGGTTCGAGCATGGCAAGCTCGTCTCAAATAGATGACAATTCGGCAAAATATTCCCGAATAGATAAATCATTTTGTTGAAGAGTCAAGGCTTTCTTTTGGAGATAGTATTTGTGAGACAAGTCCCTTGAAGTATACATTTTTTCAAGGTACAACCAAGCTTCGGAGGCCCTTTTAAACTTAATGATGTTGGCATTGATCTTGGTTTCTACGGACGAAAAAATCCAAGACAATATTTTGAAGTTCTTCATTTCCCACTCATCATGCATTTTGGAATATTCTTCTAAGGCTTTTTGTCTATCTTCTCCTCCAAGAATCTTAATTTCCCCTTTCTCTATAATAGAAAGCTTGGGTTCGGGTTCCGATATGGAGCCTTGAACGTAACCCCAAAGGCCTTTCCCTTTGATATGGGCTTCCATATTGCCGGCCCAAACATGGTAGTTTGAACCACTAAGTTTAAACCCAAGGGAGAAATGAGAGTCTTTTTCACCCATTAGAGAGAAGAGAAGATGGAAAATAATGCGTACCTTAACGGATTTTCAAACTTTTCTTGACAAAAGTTGCTTCTAAAATATTGCCCGAAGTAAATGCTTCACTCAAAAACTTCACTACCTTGAGGGCACGTTTTTCGAGGTGCTTCACAAGAGACGAGATGCACGATCCTCTTTCTTCCAACGAGGCTCTGATACCATGTGAAAGTATCTCCAATAAGATACTAATATCAAGACCTTAATATTCTTGATATTAAACCCACCACGAAAGCACAATAAGAACACTTTAGAACACTTGTGCACAAAAAGCACAACCCACAAATAACTCACAAATGCACAAAGGCATAAAAACAATGGAATCGATTTATTGAGAACTTGGGCTTTGACTCAAAGCCATAAAAAATACAAGGGGGTGAAACCCCTATTTATAACAACACAAGAGGAGCCTTGGAGGGGCTCCACTCATAGACGTTGGAGCCCCTCCAACGGTCACAAATGTGACCGTTGGAGAGGGCCCAACGTCTATGCTAGTGGGCCCCCAAGGTACCTTTTGGTACTTTACAAAAATAAAAATAAAAATAAAGGAAAATAAAAATAAAAAAACAAATTACAATCACATTCATAAAATGAATGTGCGTAAAATAGAGGAAAAGACTATTCTACCCCTACGGCTAAACAAAACAAAAATATATATTTTATATATATAATAAGTAGATACATATACATATATATTAATATATGTATATGTATTACCTTATATATATATAATATATATATTACATTTGAATGATTAGGTATATAATTTAACAGGTGCCACACCCCAGTCTCCTTCTCTCGACTCTCTGCACTCCCCCATACCTGGACCCCACACTTTTCCCTCTATCTGGTCCTCAAGAGGCTGAAGCGTCAGTGCTGCAATGCGCCACCAGGCCCACCACCTCCGAAGTCCGAAGGGCAAGTTGTCTCTCTCTCATTAGCATCATAAAAAATCGTTGCATCTTGTGTCAATGTGTGTAGTTCTTGTGTGTATAATGTAGTTTTCCTTTTTCTTTCTTTTTTTCTGGGAATCTTTCTCACCCTTGACCTGTCCCTTTGATTCAAGGGGAAATGTTTTATTTTTCTCATTTGTTTTTTTTTGTTTCATTTATGTTTTTTTCTTGCTTCTTTTTCTTCTTGATGTGCCGTGAATCATAATGGGAAATGGGAGTGCCCCATTTTGGTTTTAGATGAGCACTAGATTCCAAGGTTTTGTTTGGGTCTAACCGTAACCGCACTATACCATAACCCTTACTTGGAGATTGATTAAGGTATGGCTACCTGTGAATGTTATATTTGTTGGGATGCTTATTACAAGCATTTTTTGGTACGGTCCAACCTTTGGTAATGTACTATTGTTCTGTTCTGTTGATTTTTTTCTTCTTCTATGTTCTAGTCTCTTAATTTTTTATTATGTTCTCTCTGTTTTTCATTTAGTTTCAGCTACTTCTTTATGGAACATGCTAGGTTGTTTTGCTTGCAACTATGCTATGCTTGCTGTTGTTTTGCATGGTAAATGTGCTTTCTTCTCAAGTGCAAGATTTCAATGAGATGTCTGTAATGAATGACAATGAGTATTAATGGCAAAATAAGTATACTGGTTTTAGTATAATACACTTGCACAATCTTGTAAGCAAGATTTTTATGCATTCACGCATTTTGGATATATGCCTCTGGATAGCTAAGTTCCAAATTGTAAAATATTAACATGATATCATCTCATGAAATTACAGCTTTTCTTCATCTTGTTAAGATTACTTGGTGAGTATACAATTGCTTTGGTTATTAAGTTTTCCATTTAGAGATGTCAAAATTTAACAAATAAAAAATATGTTTAGCTATGCATTATCTCTTCAAGTCAAATCATGTTGATCAAGGAGGTGAAGAGATGTTTATTTCTCAAGAATTTGATAATTGGAAAGACAAGAAGAAACTTGATGTGCATATTGGAGGTCTTGATAGTTGTCATAATAATGCACGGATGAAGTGTGAGAACCTAATGAAGCAGGCACAACATATTCGGGCAATGTTTTACAAGCAATTAGATAGTCAAAGAAATGAATACCGAGTTTATCTCAATACAACCATTACTGTGATTAGATATTTACTATATTTACTGAGGCAAGGATTGGCATTTCGTGGGCATGATGAATTGAAAGAATCTTTCAATAGAGAAAACTTTCTTGAGTTTTTGAAGGTTTTTGCAGGTATTAATGATATAAAATATGTTGTACTGCAAAATGCCCCAGAAAATCTCAAATTGGTATCATCTGACATAGAAAAAGATGTGAGAGTCGTTGCTAAGAAAACAATAAATGTCATTATCAAAGAACTTGGAGATGCATTTTTTTCTATTTTGATTGATGAATCTCAAGATATATCAATTAAAGAACAAATGACTATTGTTTTGTGATTTGTTAATCAGCGAGGTAAAGTAGTGGAGCGATTTTTAGGCCTTGTACGTGTTTATAATACAAGTGTTGTATCTCTTAAAGCAATAATTGAAGATGTATTCTCTAAGCACATATTAAGCCTAGAAAAATTGTGTGGTCAAGGTTATGATGGAGCAAGTAATATGTGAGGAGAGTTTAATAGACTCAAGACACTTATATTGAGAGAAAATGAATCGGCTATTTACATTCATTGTTTTGTACATCAACTCCAATTAGCTTAGCAGTGGTTGCTCTCGCAAGAAATCATTCGCAGATTGATTCATTTTTTAATTTAGTTTCTATTTTATCAAATATTTTTACAGCATCATGCAAATGACTTGACCTTCTTCGAGAGGCACAAGCTATTAAAATTGTTGAAGCACTTGATTTAGGTGAAGTTGAAAGTGGGTAAGGATTAAATCAAGAAAAGACACTCAAAGGGCCTGATGATACATATTAAAGATCTCATTATAGTGCTTTGATCAATTTAATCGATATGTATGCTTCTGTTATTAATGTATTAGAAGTTATTGAAGAAACTTCAAGTTCAAAAAAAAGGAGGAGATGCACTTACCTTGTTAGGTATTCTGCAAGACTTTGACTTTATATTTTGTTTACACTTGATGTATGATATTTTGGGAATCACTTATGAACTTTCACAAGTACTTCAATGACAAGATCAAGATATTGTCAATGCTATAAGTTTAGTTGCAATATCAAAGGAAAGGCTTCAAGAAATTAGAGATAATGGATGAGATTCTCTTTTGAAAAAAAATTCTGCATTTTATAACAAACATAAGTTTGTCATTCCTGATATGGCTGGTCTCCTCGAGAATGATCAAGACGTAGGACTGAAATTATTGCAGTGTTGCATCATTACCATATTAGCATGTTTTATACAATTATTGATATGCAGTTGCAAGAGTTGAATAACCGTTTTACAGAAGCAAATACAAAAATACTTCTTTTTTGTGGCATGTTTAAGTCTAAGAATTTTATTTTTTGCATTTGACAAAAGAAAGGTTATAAGTCTTGCTACATTTTATCCTAAAGACTTTTCTACATCAGATTTATTGATGTTTGACAATCAACTGCAAACATACATCATTGATATACGTCGCAATATAGAGTTTTCAAATTTAAAACGCTTGACAGAGTTTGCATAAGTTATGGTAATGACTGAAAAGCATAAGGTGTTCCCTCTAGTTTATCTACTTATCACATTAGCTTTAACTTTGTCGATTACGACGACAAGTGTCGAGAGGATATTTTTTGCTATGAATATTGTCAAGACTCGATTGTGTAACCAGTTACCTACATCGAGAAGGAGATATTTGACACTATTAGCAATGACTGAATTATGAATGGTTTTCAAAATATGAAAAACTGACGAGGTCAATTATAAAATGTATGCTTTCAAATATTATTATTTGATTTTTTTTAATGTTATAAAGTTTATTAATATTTAATTTTCTTTTCACTGTGTACTGCCACTGCTTAAAATATTCACGGGCAGGTTGAATCTGTCCCTGTAGTCGGATATTGAAATCAAAATTCAAGCCAAAACACAAGCACCGGATAATCGGTACCTCTCTAAATCAGCTAGATCTACCCTCTTAAATCATGTGTTAGATAGTATCCCTTTGCATTGTCATTTTTCACATCCCCAAACAAGTGGAAGGCCGGTTTAACAAAATGTTTAGAAGTTTTCTTTGGGATGATGGCCGACCTTCAAAAATCATTGGTTTCTTGGAAGAATGTCACATGCACGACAGTGGCGGAGCCAAAAGTTTTTCCTTGGGTGGGCAGACTTTGGGTCTCGGGGACAATGCTATGGTCTTGAAGGGCGATCCATTTATTCAGACCAGTTGCGGAGCCAAAAAATTTTGTTGGAGGAACAGTCGTTCGTGGAGAGATAAAACTTAAATAAGCCTTTGAATTAAAATAACAATTGTTACAAACACAAACAACTAAATTTATGAACATAATAAGATAAAACCTTAAATTGTTGCCGGAGATTTAACGGCTTCTCTGTAAGGTCAAGGGGGTTTTAACTTTTAAGCTCTGGCCGGCCATCCAGCTACCATTGTCGAAAAGTACAGGGGATTATATGTTCGCCGAAGTCCGTTGGGCATCGTGCTGGCAGTCGTCGCCGACAGGTCTTTCGGTCGGCGACATGGGTCGTCTGACGCTTTGCGGTTTCTGAGAAACCGAAGGCTTCGGTTTCTCAGAAACCGCAAACAGGGTTATCGTGTTTTCAAAAGCAGGGTTATCGTGTCTGCCGATCGACTAGAAAAGCAAGTGAGAAGGGAGGTTACCTGCGACGGTCGGCGGCTAGCGATGGTCGTCGGCGAAGGAGGATGAAGGTCCGACTGCTACACCGGTGCCTCGCGTTGTCGGAGCTTGGGGGGCACCGCGGGTTCACCGAAGGGAGGCCGGCGACAGTCGTCGGTGGCTGCAGAGGACAGGGGAGGAGAGCCGGCGAATGGGGTTGCCTGTGACAGATGGGGAATGCCGGAACAGAAGGGCAGAGCACATAGGAAAGAGAAAAAGTGGCGAGGGTTTTACCCCTCGCCCCTTTCGGCAGGCTCTAGACTCATCTAGAGCCCGGGTCCCGAGTCGACTCGGTTTCACGAGTCCCGAGTCGGCTCGATTTCCCGAGTCACGAGTCGACTCAGTTTCAAATTCTAGGGTGGGCGACCGCCCACCCATGCCCACCCCTGGCTCCGCCACTACTGCATGCCCTAAGGGTATGTTTGATACGCCGTTCCTAGCGTGATTCGAACAAGCATCCTTATACCTATGATCTTTTTGTTCCACCCTCCCCCTTGTTACAAAAGTAACAGGGACGAGGGGAACAAATTTTTTTCGATGGGCGCACCTCTCTTGCCTGAAATTTTTGAGTGTGCAGCGATGGCCGGCAGAGGGGGAGGCGAGGACGGTGGTTAGAGGAGGAGGAGGTGCTGGACGGCCAACAGAGGGGGAGGCGAGGATCTGTTTTTTCGTCCCTCCCTTTTTCGTCGTTCCCTTTATTTTCTTGTGAATCTTCTCCCTCTTTCTCTCTGTATCTCTTCTCTCCATTGGGAAATTAGGGTTAGGGTTTTGCAGAGAGGCAGCAAACTCTCTCTCTTGATTGCGATAGAGTTCTTTCCTTTATGGTTCATAGAGGGAGAGAGAGAGATGAAGGAATTCATGGGCGTCGATCTGTCCATATAGTCTTCAGTGCCCTTTTGTCACTTTTTTGATGGTGTAATGAGAAAATAAAGCTCGGAAAAGAAGATTGCAACTTGAAGTTTTTGTCTTTGTTTTTTGCTTTGCAGTTGGGGAATTTCATTCATATGGTGACCTTCATCTCTGGGTTCATTATTGGGTTTACGGCGGTATGGCAGCTTGCGTTCGTGACTCTTGCGGTAGTCCCTTTGATTGCCATCATCGACGCTATTCACACAATTATGCTCGCCAAGCCTTCCACCAAGAGCCAAGATTCTCTGTCTAAAGTAGGAAACGTTGCTGAGCAGGTACACACAAAATCAATACACAATAAAGAGACAGATTTCCTTCTGTTTTTGTTTGTTTTGGAGAATGAAATTCTCTATCTGAAAGTAGTTATTCCCAGATAAGAAATGGATCCCATTGATAAACATTCCTGTTATAAGTTACGGATTGGTTGGCATGCCACCGGCATCGCCGACCAACATTGCTAGCTGGATGATCACTGGCACCGTATTCAATTTCTTTGGTTTTTGCTACCGGAAGAGGTGGTGGCAGCGCTACAACTATGTTCTGTCAGCTGCACTTGATGCAGGGACTGCATTCATGGGTGTGCTGCTATACTTTGCTTTGCAGATGTGCAATAGGAACGTCAAGTGGTGGGGGGACTAAACTGGATCACTGCCCCTTGGCTTCATGTCCTATTGCACCTGGAATTGTTGTTAAAGGGTGCCCTGTTTTCTGGCTTGTCTTTCTTCTTTTTTGGTTTTCTTGTATATAAAGGCTTCCTTGTGGTGTACTCTAGGAATTAGAATGGCCTGTGGGAGAGACAGGTAATCTAAAATCAATTGAGAGACAATGTGCGGAACTGTGTGTGTGTGCAAGAGAAAGCTGAGTTATTCCAAGTTGACCTGACTGATGCACCGAGCTTGTGAGTTAACTCTGTTGAGTCCTCGGTTGCAACCAAATGACAACCTCGGCTTCGATCAAGCAAAATAACCAGTAGGTTCATAGGAAAAAGTGAAAGAGACTAGGGGTCAAATTAGATAGCTGGATGGCTAGGTCTTAGTATCATGACCGAAGAGTCTTGGGTTTAAATCCCACACAGATAATCCCCCAACATGCCTATCAAAAAGAAAAAATGAAGGAGGTTAGATTATTTTTTTAACCCACAACAGCATTGGAGCTCAACAGTGGTTGCTGGTTGTTACAATCGAGCCAAGTTCGAGACCATAAAGAGCTAAACAAGCTGAGCTCGAGCTGGCTTGTTTACAATTGTTTCAGAGCTAGAATTAATGGGGTTTCAAAAAAATATGTTGTTTGAGAGATGGAAGCAATAAAATCTTATCTTTAAACCTATAGCTTGCAAAACCATATACTTTGATCATTTGTTTTACAGCATATTATATGATGTAAAATATATCTAATATGTATATTACCATTTAAAGAGGTTAATTATATGAACTGAGCTGAGCCGAACACCTGCTGTTCATGTTCAGCTTCTTGAGGTTATTTTATGAATTTGAATGAGTTCTTTACAAGCCAAACATGAGTCGGGCAATGAGCAGCTTGGCTTGTTTCTCAGCCCCACTTGTGCATATCGTTGTGCAGGATCTTTAAGAAAAAAGAAAAGATCAATAATTAACCTATGCCTATCACAGTCATTGAACTTTTGCTAGAGAATTGGGATTAGGAGCCACATATTACGTTACAGTCATGTTCTTCTGCACTGAAAGTAGTTCAAAGGCTGCACTGTTTTCTGTTGATATGCACCTCTTTTTCTCAGCTTTCATGCACTTTGTTGTTTGCCTTTCTTTCGTTTCATGTTGATTGTGTTTTTCTTTCATCTTGATGTAAGTTGTTATATTGCTTATGCTACAATGTCACAAGGTGCTACTGATCAAGTTTCCATTGCACCTGCTGAGGATGCTACTTTCACAAGGTGTTACTGGTCAAGTTGTATTATTGATGATTTCTGGTTTCTTTCAGCTTGTGTTTTTGAGGTTGCAGGGATTTACTGATTTGAGTTCTGGGAGGAGCTAAATTCTGGAAAATTTATAACTTCTTTTGGTGTCTGTAATTCGTTTTCTGGTGTTGAGCTTGAAGGGAAAAGTGAGTTTCACTTTGTTTCATGTTGCAGTATGTATTTGGCTTAGTTAATGCATGTTGGGAGGGATCAGAGAACTCTCCACTCTAAACGCTGCTTTATTAAATAGTTGGTGATGGCGTATGGCAAATAAAATAAAAACACCCCCTGATCCTCCTTATCCAAGTATAGGCTCTTGGATTCACCAAAGCATCGGAAGGGGAATTACACTTGGAAAGGGCCTTCCTTTTGAAAAGGTATTGACAAAACTTTTGATTCTTTCATGCAAAATGTTTCGTTTGATGATGCATCTATTCAGATACGTTGGATTCTATCTAATGATGGATGGTTCTCAATAGCTTTGTGTTATTCGGCCTTGTTAGAACCAGGGGTTTGCTGGATTCCGGATGATGCTATTTGGGGGAAGAGTCCTTCCCCACGTGCAGCTTTCTTCGCATGGCTTTTGCTGGCGGGCAGAATCAACACCCTCAACCACATTCAAAGAATGGATCATCACTTGGCGAACCGATGTCTGATGTGTGGTAATGACATGGAAACAGTGATCCATCTTTTTCTGTCCTGCCCTTTGAACCTCACCGAGGACATGGCGTTGGATAGAAATGATTGGAGGAAAAGGATTCATGTGGAAGACCCAAAATGAATTTCTTTTTTGGTTCATATCGCTGACCCCAATTGTTTTGGGATGAAGGCGTAGTTGTTGTTGTTGTTGTTGTATTCTAAGTGCTTCCTGGCCGAACGTTGTCATTCAAGTGGACCTCATCTCCTGTTTTAGACAGCTTGTATCAGGACCCACTTTTACGAAGTTTTCTAAAAGATGGAAAAAGATTTGGAAGTGGTGGATACTTTCTGCTTGGTGGAGAGTTTGAGAGGAAAGAAACAATCGTTGCTTTCCTGACAAGCAAGCTCTGCATTAACTGGTCACGAGGGCAATTCACAGCGATTTATTTCCTGTGGCCAAACTGGAATGGCCTGAGGAGGATTTAAAATGGATCGGTCTGCCGCGCCTTGGCAATCTCCTCCTTTTCATGTTTTTTTTTGTAAATTTTATTCTTGATGATCAAATCTGTATTTTTGTTTAGCTGAAATTAATTTTATTTTTATTTAAAAAAAAACTATAATAAAACAAAAATCAGATGTGGCTGAACGTGGGATTAATGATACGAGGCTTCTGATCAGGATTTGCTCGTAATAGGAACAGTTGTCTTGTTATTACAAAGTTAACCGAGGACAAAATGTAAGGAAGGGAGAGAAGGATTCTAGAATCACATCCGGTTGAGAGAGCACTTGATCTTAGAGGCCGATACGTTGTACCTTGTACATGATACTTATTTTTTATATATTGAAGCTCGGAGATTAAGGCTCTTCTTCTATACCTACAGTAGGCATGTCCTACTGTTCTACTGTTACTGTGGTTGAAAATTAAAATGTCATCAGGCCGTTAAAATTAAAACAGTTGGATGCTAGTGGTGGCCTCAGCGGAGGTTGTGGTGCCAGTTGGCAATATAGGATTGGATGCCATGCCAGCCATGAGGGGGGCAGTAGGCTTACCAGTGAAAGGTTGGTTGCTGGTCATAATCTGGGAGATCAGATTCTGGGACATGATCGTAGATCCTGATCTCCTTGGGATTGTCTAATGGCTGCCTGTCATCAAGGGTGACTTGCATCTCCATAATCAACTCATTGACAACTGACGTTGCAGCTCCATCTTGATGTGTAACCTCTTGTTCCAAAACGTGCTCACGTGGCCGATGACCATCACCTGCAAAGCCGGTTGGGGATTCAATATTCATGGCGTTTGGTGTCTGGGATTGAACATTTCTCCATATCCTTCAGAGTGTATTATATTTGATCGATTCCTCTTGGTTCTCCGGTGAAAGTACTCAAAATCCATTAGCAGGAGTATTCTTGGTTGGATTCGACTTTGGTTTTCGATTATGCTTAGTCATTCACACAAGCGTCCATCCGCCCTCTGTTGGTGGTCGTGAATTGTTCTCTTTAATCCGTTTGGGACATGTTACATCCGAATGATAGGGTGATCGACATTATTTATACAATTTAAGATAGCTTTCATATTCAATGATCTGCTCGAACCTTTTCAATATGAATCTCGAAGAACTGCTCCAGCGGGACTTCGATATGAATGCGGCCAAAGTGTCCTTTTTCGAGAGTGTGAGTAAAATAATCGATTTCGATAACAGTATCATTAAGATACTTAGCAACTCCTTCAAAAAAACTCCATGTTCCATAGTTTCAGACAAAGAAAGATTAGGCAGTCTAGTCCATATAGTTTCCTTATTATGGGGTTGAAGTTTTAGAGGCATGCCCGACGTCCAACGGTTAGCCGTGAGCGTGCGTCCTCCTGTTCGCCACACTCCTCATCACAACACCATTTTTAAGTCATTTTCATTAGCAACTAGGATGAGAAACAAAACAATATTGAGTTCTAAAGCTGAGATTTATGATTTTGGGTCATAGCTTATGCAGAGTCGAAAAGATAAACTTCAAATCCGGTTGTTTGACCTCTAAGGTGGTTGCCCACCAACATTCTGTGTCGTCATTAAAATGATAAGTCCCAAATTTATTTTTTTATCCTCGGAGACGGCCAACACACGAAAGACCTTCTCAATCTCTTGGATTCATGCTTTGGCAGCCTCAGGATCCGTCTTCTCAAAAAAAAAAAAAAAAAGAGGGATGTAACTCAAGAAAATTTTCATGTGTGATCTCTCCTTGGTTCTGGCACACCTCTGCAAGAACCGCTGGCGTTAGTCTCACTTGCGTCAGGTCTCTAATAGTCGTATCTAGATTATTGAGGGTCTCCATTATAAACTCTCGAGGTTTTTTCCACTTATTCGCCTGATTTGCTCTTGTCAGACAAGTCATCTTCAATTATGCACGAGTCAGATTAATATTATATCCCTTTAGCATATCTTTGTAGGTTATACTAAGTTTACCTGAATCCTATGTTATTATCGATATATAAACAATAATAAATTAACAAAAAAAACTTAATAATGCGATGTTGGTTACTAGACGTGTCGCAAGCCAATATTTTCAACCCGCTCTAATACCAACTATAACGCCCCTAGATTTTCAACCCTTGAAAAATAACGTGAAAATTAAAACTTTTTTTATCTTTAAAATCAGCATCGAAAACCTTTAAATCCTTTGTTAAAAACCTTAGGCAGGATACATTGTATACAAAAACAATTATATTGAATTTAAAAGTGAATGACATTACTCTTTATAAAATATTTCAACAAAATATTACAAAACCAAATCAAAGCAACATTAATCCAATTCAGTATCCGAAAAAGAAAAATGATTGACTCATCAGTGTTGTCGCAACATCCCACATCCGCTCTGCAGCTACTTATCACGTGTAACCCATAAAATGGGTTAGACTTCTGACAGTCTGGTAACTTGACACTAATTTCAAGTAATTTAGAATACTAAAAAATATATGTAAATGATGTACATAAAATAAAACATGAAAAAAAGTGCAACACAAGGACTTCCAAGGAGGTCACCCATCTAAATAATATTCTCGCCTAAACATACTTAACTTCAGAGTTTTGACGAGATCTGGTGCATCATTTACATAAAATGAGGCATAAGAAAGAGTACAACACATGTAAGTACAACACATGGACTACCTAAGAGGGCACTCATCCCAATACTACTCTAGCTCAAGCACGCTTAACTGTAGAGTTTTGATGAGATATGATGCATCATATACATAAAATGAGGCATCAAAATATCATTTTATGTGTAATGAACACAAGCGATATTAAAACATAGTTTTTCATGTAACACGATGCATGTGAATACAATATTAGTTTATACGTAACGAAAATATATGCAAGATCATCGAAACATAACTAATCATACATAAGCACATGCACAACAAGAATATATTTTTAGCATAAAAAATTATGTGTATTTGGTATAGGGATATACCTCAAAAAATTGTGTGGTGAGGTGAATGAGTGTAGCAAGACCGGACCGAGTTAAGGAGGTGAAGGTCACATTCTGGCTCAAACTGGTTGAACAATTAATTGGGTAGCAGCGAATTGGGTCAGTACGGAAAATCGGGTGAGTTAGGGGAACCGGATAGCTCAAGGGAATTGGGTTAGCTCAGCAAAAGAACTGGGTGGATATGGGGCGAGCTAGGTGGTTAAGGGGCGACTGGGTCAGCTAGGGGGCTAAAGGGGCTGGCTGGTAGTGGAAACCACCAGAAACGGTGGTGCTGATGGGAGAGGGGCTTAAGGGAGAAGGGAGAGAGGAAAGGGAGAGGGGTGAGTGAGGAGCTAAGAGGGGGTGAATGACTCCCTTTTATAGGGGTGGAGAGGGGCAAAATGGAGAGAGAGGGGTGAACATGGTGTTGCCAAGTGGCAACACCAAGCAAAACAAGTATACAAATATTTTTTACACTTGTTAAAATTTGGTAAAACCTTGGGAGAAACCCATGGGCTGGTTTGGGAGGGGCTTTAAGGTCTGGATTGGATCTTAACTGGATTCACTCTAGATTGAATATGATTTGGATCTATCTTGTATATCACCCTTATTCTTATATAGAGGCACCAAAGTACTCTTCCTCCACTCATTAGGCATCTTATTTGTATGTCAAATCTTGTTAAAAAGATTTGTCAACCATTTTACACCTTTCTCATCCGAGCATTTCCAAGCCGCGATAGGTATACCATTTGGGCCAACTGCCCTTCTTGATTTCATTTTCTTCAAAGCCTCTGCAATTTTTTTCTTTTGAATCTTGCGCATGAAGTCATAATTCATCTCATAAAAAGGAATGGAGAAGTCTCCAAGATCCTGAGCATGACTTCCATTATATAGCTTATCAAAATAATCTTTCCACCTCTCTTTAATCTCCTCATCTTTGGCTAAAACCCTTTGTGTTTCATCTTTGATACATCTAACCATACCCAGATCCCTCGATTTCCTATCTCTCATCTTTGCAAGCCTATAAATATCCTTCTCGCCCTCTTTGGTATCCAACTTGTCATAAATCTCCTTATATACCTTATCCCTCACGTTTCGAACCACTTTTTTAGCATCCTTCTTTGCTATTATATACTTCTCCAAATTCTCATTATCATGACTCTTACTTAGATTTTATAACACTTTCTATTAACCTTAATAGCTAATTTGATATCCTCGTTCCACCATGATGTATCCTTACCTAGCGGTGCACCACCTTTAGACTCACCCAATACCTCCTTAGCCACCTTTCTCATGTCACCTGCTATCTTATTCTACATTGATTCTGAATCCTCCTCGAGACACCAATCAACTTCCTTAACTACCTGCTTTACAAACATTCCTTGTTTAGCTTCTTTCAGTGCCCACCACTTAATTCTATGATTTATCCTATGCCTATCCCTTTTGCGGCATTTTCTAATTCTAAGATCTAAAATTAAGACTCTATGTTGTGTAGCTACACTTTCTCTCGGTATAACCTTACAATCGATGCAACAACCCTTATCTCTCTTTCTAAGTATGAAAAATCCATCTCACTCGTATTAACCCCACTTTTAAATGTTACTTGGTGAGACTCCCTCTTCATAAACCAAGTGTTTGCTAAGATCATATCATAGGACAAACCAAAATCTAAAATCCTTTCTCTACCTTCATTTCTTTCTCCTATACCAGAGCCTCCATGGATACTCTCAAATCCATCCCTACTAGTGCCTACATGTCCATTAAGGTCACTGCCGATGCAAAGCTTTTCTCCATAAGATATCCCTTGTACTACTCCATCTAAATCTTCCCAAAATTGACGCTTAATGGAATCATCTAAACATACGTGAGGTACATAAACACTAATAATATTAATAATATCCGTACCTAATATTAATTTAATAAGTAAAATCATATCACCCTTCCTACAGACCTCAACTACATTATCTATAAACTCACGACTAATAACAATCCCTACTCCATTCCTATTCCTATTTATTCCTGTATACCAAATCTTATATCCCCAAGGTTCTATTACTTTTGCTTTCTCACCTACCCATTTGGTCTCTTGTAGACATAAAATATCCATCTTTGTCCTACACATAACATCTACTAACTCTACCAACTTACCAGTTAAAGATCCTATGTTCCAAGTGCCTAACCTAATTTTATGGTCTTGAACCATCTTATTTACCCCCACCCGTCCAACAAAGTGAGGGAACCCTTGCCTATTTGACACCACACCCGGGCTCCGGTGTGACACGTCTCTTTTGGGCGACGACCTAGCAACCGTTGCCCATTTATCATTGCCTCCGAACCTATAGAGTACAACGCGTCGTTCAGTAGGGAATGCCCTAACGAAATTCTCATATTGGTTCATATTCATAGGCCGTGACTAAGTTTTTATGCTGGCTGTCACTAGCCTATCGCAACCCTCCTCCTTTATCCGGGCTTGGGACCGGCAGTGTATAACTAAACTGTTATACACAGACGGAGTTGAAGGATAATTTACAGTGGGAAATTGAATAATAAAATAAAGAAAGAAAAGAGAAAAATAAAGTCTTGAATTTTCTTACAAAATCAGCAAACATGTTAGTAGAAATATGTTGGTTTTTCAAGATTTATTCGATAATATCTAGAAATTGAAGGATATTATCCTAAAATAAGCCTTTCCTATGTAATCATAAAATAAAATCCCTGAATAATCTTAATGAAAATGCATCATTTAATAGACTATAAAACTAAACTTATTTCAGAAAATAAAATTTTAAAGTTAGAGGTAAAAGACTAAAATACCCCTAAAAACTTGGACGAATTGCAAAAATAGTATTAAAAATTAGGGTTTTAGAAACGAGTTTTGAAATATGTCTAATACAAAGGCTAAACAAGTTCAAATTGACACTAAATCGGGTTGAGAGCACCATGACACAATCAAGAAAATAATCAGATTTTAAAACTCTAAAGACCATTTGTGAAAACGATAATGTAAATAAGAAAAGGTTGAATCTGCACTTATTTTTGCAGAACAAGATTCTACAGAAAATCGGTTCTTAGAAAATAGCAAAATAAAATATTAAATGACATCTAAAATTGACATAAACACTCTTAACAACCCTAAAGATAGCATGCAATAAAAAAATAAATTTAATAAATATTCATGAAAAAGATATTAAATTAACAAGTAGAAATGGATTGTAGAAGAGGATATTTTATACCTGTCAGAGTTTCAGGTTAAAATAAAAGAGCAAACAAACCTAAAAATTTACAAAACTTTCTAAAAATAAGCTAGACATGAGTCACACAACAACAAAGAAATCCCTTTTTATGGATCCAAAAATCATCTTCGGTTAGGAAAATATGACTTCGACAAGATGACCTTGATTATGAACAATGGTCTGACAGTGCAGAAAAATAGGTTTTGGTTTTTGGATAAAATAAAATAGCAAACAGACATGAAAAATTACCAAACTCACAAGAAATAAACTAGACATGCAGATGAATAAGTCACTTTTTATGGATCTGAAAAATCATCTTCGGTTAGAGAGATATGACTCTGACAAGTTGACTCATACTGTGAATAGCGGCCAGACGGTGTAGGAAACAAGTTTTAGTTTTTATTTTTGAAAATAAGCCAAAAGATGCCGAAAAAAAATGAAACTTGGCTAGATTCACGTAAGCATATGGATGTATATCTCATAAAAAAATTTAGCTTAAAATGATAAAAATAAATACATAAAATAATGATGCTAACTTGAATGCCAAAATCAAGATTTAGAGCACAGGCTATTAAACAAAATCGAACTTAATCTAAACATGCATAAAAAAAAGGAAAAGATTAAATATTCTTGATTCTGTACATGGATGCAAAGATGATGTAAACCTAGATCTATCATGCATATAAATAAAGTAAAATAAAACTAATGCATGGTATTCATCTTGTTGTAGCCGATTGGAAGGAGGGACTCGGCCTATGAGAAACCGAGCTCCAGCCTTCTCATAGCTGTAAAAGGAAAACAACAAATATAAAATAATGAAATAAAAGAGAAAATAAAAAGAGTGTAAGAGGGATTACCTAGCTCTGGTTCCTCCTTCCTTTGTCGCAATCAAAGAAGAAAAGAAAACAAGGAAGAAAGAAGAAGAAAGGAGGGGCGACACTTATGGAAGAAGGAGGAGGAAAAGAAAAAAAGAAAATCAAGAAGAAGGAGAGAGATCTTGCTTTTTTTTTTGATGTCCCCCCTTGAGTTCTATTTATAAAAAAGCTTGGAAGAGGATAGGAACTCTAGGGGGGTCCCACATTTGCTAAACTAATTAGCAATTAATTAGCAAAATGAAGGAGATTAGAGAAATCGACCTCCCTAGTGGGGTCCACATTTGATTCTTTTTTTGACTTTTTCTTTTTCAATCTAATTAAAACACTTAGTAAAAGAAGGGATTAGGGCTCTCTAGATGTGGCGCCATTTGAGTGGGGTCCATATTTGATTTTAAAATAAATAAAAGGTTAAAAACAAAAAGGATAAAAATAAAAAGATAAAAAGCAAAACAAAGTCCTAAATCGATTAGTTATTTGAAATAACAAAAACTAGAAAATAAAATGGGGAGAATAATTAAGAGGTGACGCCACCTAGATGGGTCCCATCTAATGTGAACTGGATCTAAGATCCATTTTAAAATTCGAGCCTAACAAAAATCCAAATCAAAATTCAATCTGGATCCAGTTCTGGCGCACATTGTTTTTCTGAAAAAGGATTTCAAAATATCAAATGTAGAACACTAGGTTTAGATTAAAATGTAAAGATCAATTTTGAACCCAGGTTTAAAATTGGAAGTTTTGAATTTGAATTTGGATTTGAAGTTTCAAATGACAAAAGGATTTGGATCTCAGACAATGAGTCTGGCCCATGTTTAAAAATGGTAGACGGTTCCTAGATCAAAGATAAGACATTTAAAATGGATCTTTAATAGTAAAAGGGTAAGTTGGATCCTGGATCAATGATGATCTTGCAGAAGCAAATCCCGAATCAAGATAATGTGGTGGAAATGGATCCTAGATATCAAATAAGAATTGAAGAACAAATCTTGAATAGTAAATGATTGATAAGCGGACCCTGGATATCTAATGTAGAAATCCAGGTCTAAGAATAAGATGGATCCTGGATAATAGAGTGGATTGAATAAAAAATTCAGGTCCATAATAGAAAATGGATACCAAACATCAGATCCAACATTGGATCGAATCATATATCAAATGTTCAAATTGAAACATGAGTTGGATCTCAGATATAGATATAATCTTAGAAAAAGAATTGATCTGAGTCCAGACTTAAATTGCCCTGGCTTAAAAATTGACTGAACTGTCCCTCTGGATAGAAATGATCAAGATTGTAAATGATTTTGCCCTTCTGGGCAGAGGCATGAAGTAGAGTGAAGAGTGCACTTAGAAAACAAGGTTTGAATTGGTTTGAACAAGGTTCTAAGGTTCTTGAACTCAGATGAACTAAAAAGACACTATCTCAACTAGACTCTCAGACCAGATGATTGAAAACATACACAATTCTAAGTGAAATGGTGAGGAATTCACTATAGAGTGAAGTGAGTAACAAGAATGTACTGGGCATAGTGAACAAGACATTAAGTTTGAACTAGAATCATAGTCAACTGAACTAAGATGAACTAAATTCAGAGCTCAAACACACTAAATTTGGGCTAGGGTTAGTTCAATTATAGCTGAAATGAGCTAAAATGAACTCCAACAATGTGGGGAAACAGGTTTGAACTAAAGCTGGACTACTTGAACTTTTTGATGAGCTCAAGTTAAACACAGAGGAATAGAATAACTGGAATTGACTAACTCTTAGATAATTGGGTTGAATTTAAGCTAGAAATGAGCTCATTTAACATGAAATGAACCAAATTTAGCTAAAATGAGCAGGGTTTATGTTAGAAAAATCGCGAGCAAGAAACAACCGAAGGAAACAATAAACAAGAATGATCAAACCAAACACAACAAGGACACATAGATTTACGTGGAAAAACCTTCCCTCAAATCCGAGAGAGAGTAAAAAACCACGACCGCACATAGAAAAAATTGTATTGCTCTTTTTTGACTGTTACAAGAGAGAAAGAAAAGAAATAATTTATACAAGGCAAGGGCGACAACCCTAAACCTAAACAAGTCGGGTCTGATCCATAAGAAATCGGGTCTCAAACTTAAGCTCAAGAAAAAATTTCTTCTGGGGGAGCGGGACCCATGCCGAGAGGGAGCCCCCGGACCCCTATTCCTGCAAGAGCAAAAACTTTGAATCAGGCTCCACAACTCATCAATTTACTCATTGTGAGTTTAAGGGAGCTAAAAATAATTGATATTCTAACTCTTTATGCTTAAAATGAGTTTGGTTGGGCCTAACTGATAAGGATCTAAGGTTACCTAGGGGCAAAATGGTAATTTTTCTGGTAAAATGGGGTGAAATGACACCTAAATTAAAATGGATTTAGGGGTTAGACTCCTATATTATGCTAAAGAGGTTGGCTTATGTGAAATGGGGTGTCCGGAATGGACTTAGAAAATTTAGGGTGTTTATAATGAGTAACACATTTTCTTATACTAGGTTGCCCCTAATACACACTTGTTTACTACCAATACAACTGTCACTAGGGTTAAACTTTGCCAGTTGTCTGCTTCTCACCATCAGTCTTCATCTTTAGGCACTATTGGACATGATGACCCAACTCTTTGTTGTAGAAACAGGCACTCATATCACGAGGTCACGATTGTCTGATGTGGGGACAATGGCACTTTGGGCATCATTGATCCTACTCTAATTCGGGCCTTGTTCCTTCGTCCTACTTCTTCTTGTTGTCATGTGAATCGAGCTTCTCTTTGTCAAACTTCCTTTTCTGGCCTCCAAACTGTGATATCTTATTTGACTGATGCTTTTGTGAATCTTTCTAGTTTTCTTGGAGCAAAGTGGCCACTTCAATGGCCTTGTCCAATGACTTTGTTCTGCATGTGAGAGCTTTGGTTCAGACGATCGATTTTAATCCTCAAACAAACTTCATTGCCCTATCCTCTTTGGTAGTGAACACGTAGGGACAATATTTCTCAAGATTCCTAAACTTCGTGATGTATTTTGACAGTGTTAGTTCTCCCTGTTGCAGTTCAAAGAACTCATGCATCTTGCGACTCCTCTCATGCTTTGAGAAGTATTTGGCATAGAAAATCATGACAAACTGGTCCCATAAAACATGCCTACTATTAAATTTGAACTCTAAGGTTGTTTTTCACCAACATTCTACGTCGTCATGCAAACAAAAAGTCCTGAAATCTACTTTTCTATCCTCAAGAAAGGCCTTCTCGATCTCTAGGATTCATGCTTCGATGACCTCAGGATCCGTCTTCCCCAAAAAAGTTGAAGGATCCAACTTAAGAAAATTTTTGTACATGATCTCTTCTCGATTCTAATGCACCTCTGCATGAACCGATGGCGCTTGTCTGGCTTGTGTCAAGTCTCTAATAGTTGTAGACAAATTATTGAGGGTCTCCATATAACGTCCCAAAATTTTAACTTGTGATTTTGAAAGCATTGATGAAAAACCTTTCATATTTTAGGATTTTGACTTTTAAAGTCATCGGTGGAATGAATTTAGAAAGGAAAACATGTTGACAAATTTTGTGCACGTTAGCTTTAAAATCATCATCATCTATAAAATAACTATTCAAGAGAAGGGAGGAACAAAACCATAGATTATTAATAGAATTTGCAGTTCATTGCAAAAATGAGCATTTCTCCCATAATCCAAAAATCTAAAGAAAACCCCAAAATACAGAGCCAGAACCCCAACAAAAAGAAGAAAACCTTGAGCCAAGTTACATCATGCCATCAACCGTCTCTAAGGTCCTACTTGTCACCTGCCCATGAAAATGGGTCAATTTCATAACAAACTAGTAGGTGAACGAATGAACAATGCAGAATAAATAAAGTAGGGCATTCATAAAATAATAAATTTGTTTCATTAAAAGCAGTAATTGAAATGCGAGAAAGTAAATCTATTCTAACAGAAGCAACATATGCAAAGAACTACTGTACTAAAAGAGATATTTATCACAAGATATAAGTAACATCGTAAGTAGTATGAATCTCATTAAACTATAACTATTATGAACAAGATATTCTTTAAGTTTTGATATTAACTAGCCTGTGGGTACGCACAGACGCGAAACATAAAAACAACCAAGACCGATCCAGAGGTATATTATGTCAAGTATTTTTCATTAACCCGGATGGCTGACTGAGTCCGCTCCTAAGGGGATGGTCAGTCACCAAGAGAGTAAATCCCCGAAGGCATTCATGGGCCATGGATGCATCCAACTTCTGAAGAAGTACCTGGGAGCTACCACCTAGGATAATTTATGGTAGTCCAATTTCCTCTAACTTTAATAACTGGAGATGCCGAGTCTTTTGCCCAAGGGATGATTGCTAACAACCTGTCCATCAGAATTTTTGTACCATCCATCCTCTCCTTTGATGAATCGTGAAAGTCGAATGGTCACGATGAGGGTTTCTTAATCGTTGCCCCATTCTACATGCTCTGGTCTGCTAGACTCACTCGAGCTTCTTGCCTATGAAGGCAAGTTGTCACCATTTATGTACTCTCACTATTGTGCTATATACACGCTTTGAGATTGCCACAACCTCATCATCCAAACATCGTAACACCAACGTGATGTACTTGTCTAAAAATATGGTCGTACATATCTAAAGGTATGACTATGATGAGAAGGTAACATTTAATATGTTGAAATTCATTTGGTTCAAACTTGAAATGCATTGTTCTTTGAGCGTTTGGCCTATGAAGATGAATATCAGTATCTTTATTTATTTCAACAAAGTGCTCATTGCAAAGTTTGAGGTTCTCAACAACCTCTCATACTTCTCATTGTAGTGTACATACCGTACATGTCTAAAGGTCCGGATATGATGGTAGATCATGGGTTCCTTGAAGGATAACCCAACACTGTATTTCATAGGATGTAGTATAAGTGATTTTAGTTAGCAAACTTAGTTTTTACGAAACAAGAACACAAATCTCAGGATTGCCATTTATCCGAGTATCTCTCCTGAGTAACTAACTCAGGGTGCAGATAGTTGCATCTATCAACTCATAGAGAGAACACTAGCTTTAAAAGTAGGCGTTCGTGGTCGAGAAGTTGAGCCTTGCACAAAGAAGGCCATCTTCTTGATACCACAATGCATGTACTCAATTTCGCACCTCTTTTGAAAGGTGTGAAATGTTGTAAGCGCACCTGCATGCCCTGCGAGGCTTGTCTGAGGGCGACAAAAGAATAAACATGTACTGGCAAAACTAAGCACCTACGGTGCAACAACAACAGAAAGCAAATTCAGGAAAGCAGTAATAGAAATTCACTATAGAACAAGCCAATGCATATAGAATACAGGAAGGCATGTAAATTTCAGAAGCATAAGGAACAAGCAAGTACAAGATAGGCAGTAACAAGTCATATTTATTTACATGTACGCATGCATGTAATATCAATTATATTTTAATATTTTATTTGATTCATCCAAAGACCTCATGCAACTTTTTCCTACCGCGAAAGGTTGCGTCGCTGCGAGTGCCTACTAGTGTAGGTGATGTAGGACTCAGGCCGCGGGGTACAAGCGGGATCCATCGCGCGAACTGCAAAGTGTGAACACTTAGTATGATATAGTCATAATAAAGAACATAAATGGGTAGTGGTACAACCATTGCCCGCTGTGAACACCTCAAATTTTCCAAAAATTCTAAAAATTTCCCATTTTACCCCTGGGTCCATCTTTGAATAATCAGGTCAATTTTTGATAAAATTTTCATTTAATTTTGCTGGAATCTAAACTCAATTTCCATTTCTAACCCATTTTTTTCTGAAGGATTTTCCAAAAGAGCGACGTTAAAACTCTCAGAAAACCCTCCTTTTGAAAATATTTCTTAAAAAAAATAGTTTTAAAACCTTTGTTCTTCTAATTCTAAAGTTTCTATGTCAAAAATATAAAAATATCGAAAGTCTTTTAAAGCACCTTTTTGGAAAAAATCGGGTTCATATGAATACCCTTTCTCTAAGGGGTCTCGATTTGGAAAATGTACGATTTTAAAAGGGGGGCACTGAAAATCTTTTTTTTTTTTAGGGTTTCTCTTTGAGAAACCTTCGCAAAGAGGTCAGATGGCCGACGTCTCTCTCTTCTCTCTCTCTCTCGAAACCTCCCTCAACCATCGACTGCCAACAGCTTCATCTTCCTCAAACCCTCCATCTCTGAACCCCCCTTCCATCGCCCTTCATCTTCAACCGTCTGCCCTTTCACGAACCTTCCTCTCTTTCCTTAAAAGGAAGCACGTAGGGCTCTTTCCATCATCCGTCTCCACCCCAGCACATTTCACACATCTTCTCCCCCTTTCTCTCAATCTCCTCCCTCTAGTGCCTCCCCTCAAGAACGTTAGAGGGAGCCTCAACTCTCTCAGAAACTCTGCAAAACCACGAAATCTGAAAGAAGTCGATCACCTCTGTAGTAACAGAACTCCAGCATATCCATTTCATATGGGAAGCTTCACTCATTCCCCAAATAGGAGCCCCATCAAATCGAAAATCACCCGAGAAGCCAACCTGTGGGAGGCCATCTCATTTCAGCTAAACTGGTAAGACGCTCCCCCCCCCCTCCCCCCTATCCTTCTTCTTCTTAAGAATCAGATCCATTGCTTAAGATTGCTACTCGATCGATTCTCTTTATTATTTTTTTTTTTGAAAATCTGTTTATCCACGTTTTCATTCTTTTTGTTACATTTTTTTTCTTTTCTTTTCATATATTTCGCTCCTTTATCTAAGTCTGGTTCATGTTGCAATCACCAATATCGATGGACTGATATCGGCTCTGCAAGCTCGCTAGTTTCATGCCTATATCTAATTCTATTAAAATCATCCATTGAATCCCATCTATCGATCCCTCTTCTTCTTCTTGCAATTTTCTTTTGATTTGATTTTATTTTATTTTATTTTTTCTTCTTTTTAGCAATATATGCAATGTCGGACTACTTATAGCAGTACCGATTTGCCATTTGCAACAGTAATTCGACCCTTCCCTGAGTTACATTTTTTTTGCTTTGTTGTTGGTTTACATTTTTTTATTTTTATTTTTGGGTGTGGAAGGATATGATTTTTGTTCCTTAGAACTGATTTTGGATGATGGTTCTCAAATTTGAGGCATTTTGAGATTCATGGTTATCAGAAGTTCAAAGCTTGCTCCTAGTAGATATCGCTTCTTTTCAGATACATGCGTGTGGAAGGCTATGATTTTTATTGCTTAGAGCAGATTTTGGGGATGATGGTCATCAAAACTGAGGCACTTTGCGATTCATAATGATCAAAACTTATTCTGTGGTTGCTTTTGCTCATCATTCTTGCTGATTATGAACCTGAAAGAGGAAAATCTTCCTAAAAACAAGCTAGGATCTAAAATTGAAATAAAATATTCAACTGCATCGGGTGCGTGTGTGCTTGGAGCGGTAAACTACGGTATAATCATAGCTAGGTTCTGCAGATCTTGTCATGTCCATAAGTAACGTTCTCCATAAAGTCATCTGCCACTAATGTTTTTTTTTTAGTTTTCACTTGAGTGGCAGGGACGTTGCTGCTAAACTGTTGGAACTCTGGAATTTCCTCCTACTATGAGAGATATTTTGACTACAGAAAAATGAGCCTTCAAGTAACATGTGAAAGCACAAGTAGGTTGCAAAAAACTTTCTGAAAAGTCTCCTGGTTCACCAGGAAAAGCTTCTGTCTAACCTTGTTTTCTGCCAGTTTTGTGTGCCTGCTTTGATTTCTGGTGATGGTAAGCATATATCACAGCTACAACCCTCTTTTGCTTTATCATATATATGTCAATAGCATATGATATACTCATTAGTTAATTTTGAATGGGTACATATGTGTGTCCTGCAAAATTCTTTGGATATCTTTTATGGCAACAGTTAATCCATGAAACCACCGTGCTAAGCTTTAAATTCATTAAAGATATGAAGTTGTGATGAATTCATAACAGAAGAACTTGAAAGTCACCATTCATCCCATCCTATAGTGACCCCTTTGAAAGATTTTGCTGTCAAAAGATGACCTATCCCTGCTTTGTTGAAAATCTTTCCTGTAATATCCTTATTTCTTTGTTACATCAGATTTTGACATGGCATCTATGTTCATTTAGTATTTGTCACGTTCCCTTGTCATTACCTTCAAAAGGTGCGGGTGCAGAAAATGTTAAGGATATTGTGCTTGTAACGCCCCGGATTTCCAAAACAAAGCTAAGTTAAAATTTTCATGAATTTCTCTTTTTTTTTCTTTCTTTGCAGCGGAACTTAGAAAAGCTTTTAGCAGCGGAATAAGACGCTAATGAGTTGTCGGTTTTAGAAAGCTCCGAGCACGTTGCAGGTATGTGGCCAAGCAACTCATTGACCACCAAAGTGTTCCATTTTATCGAAAACCACATGTTTATTACAACACTACTGCTTAGAAAAGCAGTATAGGTTCAATAAAAGGAAGCAGTACAAAATCTGTCTAGAGAAACCCTGGAACTCGATGCCGCCTTGCTCCACATATCGCCACGCAGGTCCAACACCTGAAATCCCCATTAAACGGGGTCAGAACCACTGATGGTCTGGTAAGCATGCAGTCATTCATCCATTCAACTCAAGTACAATAAAGACCACTCAGGGTCGCAATGCGCAATAACGACGCTCAAGCCTCCAAGACTTAGCGTATATCGCAAGAGCCTCCTCAGGGCTATGAGTTGAGCATCCGCTCAAGTCCTCATGACTTAGAGCAAGCCTTTTCAGGGCTGTGATTTGAATAACCGCTTAAGTCTCCACGACTTAGCCATGACCTCTTTCGGGTCTCAAAGTGATGTCTAGCTCAAGTCTTCATACTTGGCACATCCGTATCCCACGCATCTAAGGACAACTCCTCGAGCTTCGCTTAGTCGTGCGGATACAACACGGGTCTTTGCCCAGTCGATCCAGTAGTATACCGAACATGACACCTTCACAAAGGTTATGCAGGACTGACTCAACAACGGCCATCCACGCATACATTCAAGCATCGCTGAACCTAAGCTAATGCATTGTTTCGATAATTAACCGCTCCCGCCTTTGGTACGCAGGTAGAGCTATTGTCCGGGCATCAACGCGACGTTCTGGGGGTTGATTATTCTATGTATTTTAGATACCCCAGAGGCCTGTTGACCCTATCCATAGTAGGGCAGTGTGTTTCAACTGGGAGAACCCTACTAGGCCCATATTCGGATGCATCATCTACTTGCAGTAGTTGGGTTCAATCCTTAGATCTTAAGGATAACCACGACCTCAAAACCCATGAGTGACTGAGGCCATCGTGGACTCTATCAGGTCCAAAGTAAAATACATGCCACTCAAGGCTGTACCATCACTGTCATTCCACAGTGAGCATAATTCCTGAAGGGGTCTGCCAGTCTTACAATTACTTGGACAGAATCTGCATGCCATTTAGGCAGCCCGTGCTTTTAGCACTACGGGAGTATGAAACCCGACCCCATTCAGTCTACCCCAACACAGTCATTACTGAGGGGGTACCCCTAACACGATTTTCAACCGCGGGGTATGTGCGACATTAAGTCTTATTCATATGCATGCAGAACACCGCTCTTGGCACTTCGGCCACCACGAGCATCACACCTCTTTGGGTGGAAACAACACACTCTGGTTCTTCGGCCCTTACGAGTCTGGTTGTGTAACCGTTCTCAATGAGCATGCATATGACTCGATCTAAATACATCGGCTACTCGGCGTATTTTTACACGACGAGTACAAACCTAGCCAAGGCGCAACCTCTACTCCGGCTCAGCGGCCCTTACGAGCAAGGTGCCCTTGTAGGCACAAGGATACGAGTCGATCTGGCATCGTTCCATCAACGGACATCATTATGCCATTCAACTGGTTCCGGCAGGTCTTCTGCCGACCATTTCGTCAGCACCTCCCCTGCTCTATCGGCAGCGGTGCGACGAACCCTTATATGTTTGTAGAAGGCAATACATGAACTGGGTAGCACTCTACTATATGTCAGAGTATCCTGCTACATTCTTTCTGAGCTATTCTTAGCTTCTTCAGAAATTTCAGCAGCACTTCCTCTCTTTTACGGAGCAAGTGTACGTTTCTTTTATCCATTTCAGCGACATCTCCCCTCTTTGGTAGGAAATTGCCACACTTAATTCGGGGAAATGGATGGGCACCGTTGTGCGTACTTTGCATCCATCAAGGTTGCAGGAACCCTGAGCCATATCCAAGTCGTACGTAATTGACTTAGTCTTTACGTAAAGAGCATTTTGCCAAAAAGTGAAGCCTTTCCAATAGGGGCTTCATTCGTCAAGCAGAATCTTGAACGAGGAGCGGTCAGGGAATTGCATTGGCGATTTGGAGTTTGGTCTCCATTTTGAACGCTCATTTATGCGCCATATATGTAGTATAAGTAGAAGCCTGTGCTTTATACAGCGGCGGCGTAAAGAAATGCATATACTATTGTTCAGGGTGTGTAACTGAACGAAATATTCTACATATATAACAAAACAGAAGCCTTTGCATCGTTCGACGCGACGGCGTAAGTAAATACATTGCAGAAAGCAGGAGCCTTGGCATCGTTCAACGCGACGGCGTAAGTAAATGCATAATCGGAAGTGCAGTAATCGGAAGTGCAAAAAACAGGGAGCCTTGGCATCATACGACGCGACAGCAAAGGTAAATTACATAGTCTGTGCGATATAAGACGCGTCGGCAGAATCAGCAGATATACACCTAGATCCGTATCCAACGATAGTTACGAGACGAGCGGGTGAACACCGAAGTGTTCTGAAGGGCTCAACCAAGAACTAGGGCGAGATACCATTTTAAAAACGCATATACTGCGTATTTGAACATAGATATATCCGACGATAGTTTCGAGACGAGCGGGTGAACACCGAAGTGTCCAAAAAGGGCTCAATCAAGAACTAAAACAAGATACTACTTCAGAAAGTATATTTTATATACAAACAATCAAATACTTGAGAGAGATGGATCAACGAAGCGAACTTACTTCAAGTCGTGGAAGAAACGGCTTCGGGTTGCTTCTTTGGCTTCGAGCCTTCCTTCGAGAGGTCAAACTAAGTCAGATGAAGCTGACTTAGTTGAAGAAGAGGTAGAGCAGGTCAAGCTACTCAACTTAAGTGGATTGAACCAAACAGGGTTCGATCCAAGTCAACTGGGTTCAGCAGGTTCGAACTCAGCTCAAGTAGGCTAAGTCTGGGTTCAGAAATCCAAACCGAAATCTGGACCTAAAAGGACTTTGACTTTGACTTTAAACCCAACTAGGTTCAAGTCAAGTCAACTGGGTTTGGACCAGGTCAAGTGGGTTTAGACCCAGGTCAGGTGGGTTAAGACCAGGTCAGGCAGGCTCAGGCTAAGTCAGGCAGGCTCAGACCAGATCAGGTGGGCTCAGGTGGGCTAGGCTAGGTAGGGGAGGTTTAGGAGAGAGAGAGAAGGCAAGAGAGAGAGGGGGGGTCAATTTTTATGAGAAGAGAGAGAGTGGGGAGGGCTATTTATAGCCCAAGCCCACCGCCTCTTGGGTTTTTCCATGCCCCTTCTACCCCCTTTGCTTCTTTTTAATTCCAAGAGGTTCCTTGGTGTGGGGCCCACTTGGATATTCCATGGAATATTTTTGTGGGTCCCACCAGATATTTTTTGAGGAATATTTCTGTGGGTCCCACCAATATTTCTGTGGGTCCCGCAAGAATTTCGGGTTTCCGACGATTTTTTCTGAAAAATTCTGAGTACGCCATTCCCTTCGTATTGACGTAACTAAGAAAGTTGGCTCGCAGGAATCCTTTGATTTCATTCAGGTAGAAAGTTATGGCTTCCAGAGTGTTTGAGCATATATTCGCGATTCGACGAATATCCTAAGTATAACTGGCTCGCAGGAATTGATTCGTTTCGCATTCTGAGAAAAAATGCTGTTTTTACCGGTAAATGCCTCATGAATTTTATTCAGATATTTTCTGAAAAATTGCGGGTCTTACATCATTACCCCCTTAAAGGAATTTCGTCCGCGAAATTCAGCTAAGAGTACAAGGTGAAGAGTTCAGGATATTTATCCCGCATATCCGATTCAGGCTCCCAAGTGCAATCATCGATTCCATGATGCTGCCACCTCACTTTAACAAGTGGAATGACCTTTGTCCTTAGCACTTGCTCTCGTCGGTCCATGATCTCTACTGACCTTTCTTCTACCGTCATATCTTCTCGAATGTCAATATCTTCATGTTGAATGACGTGAGAAGGATCATGAACGTATTTTCGAAGCATTGATACGTGAAATACATCATGTATTTGCGCGTATTGTGGTGGCAATGCTACTCGGTAGGCAGTCTCTCCGATTCGACTCAAAACTTCGAAGGGACCAACGAATCTGGGGCTGAGCTTCCCCTTCTTTCCAAAACGAAACACACTCTTGGTTGGAGAGACCTTGATAAAAACCTTATCTCCAACCGCAAAAGTGAGTTCCCTACGCCGCTGATCGGCGTAGCTCTTCTGTCGACTCTGAGCAGTCAGTAGCTTCTTTCTGATCATGTGGACTTGCTCAGTATAATGCTGCAACACAATGGGCGAGTCCAAGGTTCGCTCACCCACTTCACCTCAATGGATTGGTGATCGACAGGGTCGCCCGTACAAGGCTTCATACGGTGCCATCCCAATGCTAGCGTGGTGGCTATTATTATAAGCAAATTCCGCCAACGCTAGGTGAGAATCCCAATCACCTTTCCATTCCAGCATACAGGCTCTTAGCATATCTTCAAGAGTCTGTATGGTTCGTTCTGATTGCCCATCTGTTTGGGGATGGAATGCTGTACTGAACTTGAGTTTCGTCCCCAGGGCTCTCTAAAGCTGCTCCCAAAAGTGAGAGGTGAACTTCGGGTCACGATTAGATATAATCGAAATCGGTACTCCATTGAGTCTAACAATTTCCCGAATGTAGATCTCTGCCAATCGTTCAGTTGAGTATCGAGTGTTGATTGGCAGGAAGTGAGCAGACTTGGTGAGTCTGTCCACGATCACCCATATCGAATCGTGTTGTCTCTTTGATCGAGGCAATCCAACGATGAAATCCATCGTAATGCCTTCCCATTTCCATTCTGGAATCTCGATTCGTTGCATCTTTCCACCAGGTCGCTGATGTTCGATCTTAACTTGCTGGGAGATCATACACTTTGAGACAAACGTAGCCACATCACGCTTCATACCCTTCCACCAGTACTTCCTCTGCAAATCTCGGAACATCTTCGTACCTCCAGGGTGAATGGTGTACTTGCTATTATGAGCCTCCTGGAGTACTTCCTGTCTTAGCTCAGGGTTATTTGGAACCCAAATCCTTTCTTCCATCCATATTCCTCCATCTTCTTTCAAATGGAAGAAAGTGTCATCTCTTTCAGCACGAGTTTTCAATTCCAAGTACTGGGGATCCTTGAACTGTTCGGCTACGATGCGATCGAGGAACTCAATGTGGATCATCAAACATGACATTTGGATTCTACCTGAATCAACCAAAAATGGCTTCCACTTGACGAAATCCTCCATCAACTTCCATTGTCCAGTTAGGCTGGCCAGAGTGCCAACAGTCTTGCGACTAAGGGCATCTGCTACAACATTCGCCTTTCCAGGGTGATAGGAAAGCGTGAATTCATAGTCTTTAAGGAATTCCAGCCATCGCCGTTGCCGCATATTGAGTTCTTTTTGAGAAAAGAGGTATTTTAGGCTTTTATGGTCCGACATGACCTCAAATTTCTCTCCATACAGGTAGTGTCGCCAGATTTTAAGCGCGAACACTACCGCGACAAGCTCCAAGTCGTGGGTTGGATAGTTTTTTTCATGGACTCTCAACTGTCGTGACGCATAGGCGATTACTTTGTCGTGCTGCATCAATACACAACCCAGACCTGTTCCTGAGGCATCGGTATAAGCAACGAAGCCTCCCTGACTAGAAGGTAAGGTAAGGACAGGGGCAGTGGTAAGCCTCTATTTGAGAACCTCAAAGCACTCCTTACACCGATCAGTCCATTCAAACTTGACTCCCTTTTTTAGTAATTTCGTCATGGGTACGGTGATTCGGGAGAAGTCTTGTATGAACTTCCGATAATATCCGGCAAGTCCAAGGAAGCTACGGACCTCAGTAATATTTTCTGGCTGCTTCCAGTCCATCACAACTTCCACCTTCGCAGGATCTACTGCGATTCCATCTTTCGAGATCACATGACCAAGGAACATCACTTTGTCTAGCCAGAATTCACATTTTGAAAACTTGGCATATAGCTGATTATCTTGAAGGGTTTTCAAGACGATTCTTAAGTGCTCCTTGTGTCGTTCCTCATTCTCTGAATACACGAGAATGTCATCAATGAAGACGATGACGAAAGTGTCTAAGTATGGCTTGAACACTCGGTTCATCAGGTCCATAAAGACAGCAGGCGCATTAGTAAGTCCGAAGGGCATTACTACGAACTCATAATGGCCATATCTCGTTCTGAAGGCAGTCTTAGGTATATCCTCTTCCTTAACTCTGAGTTGATGGTACCCAGACCTAAGGTCGATCTTGGAGAACACTCTTGCTGTTCTGAGCTGATCGAATAAGTCCTCAATCCGAGGCAACGGATACTTATTTTTAATGGTTGCCTGGTTAAGCATCCGATAATCGATGCACAACCGAAGGGATCCATCATTCTTCTTTACAAACAGCACTGGGGCTCCCACGGTGACACACTAGGACGGATGAACCCTTGTTCCATCAGTTCTTCCAACTGACACTTCAACTCACTGAGTTCAGCTGGCGCCATTCGATACGGGGCTTTGGATATCGGCGTTGTTCCAGGTAAGGATTGAATTCCAAATTCAACCTCACGAAGTGGCGGAAGTCCTGGCAATTCCTCAGAAAATACATTGGGAAACTCCCGTACCACTTCCAAACTCTCAAGGGGTTGGTCGTTGGATTTTTCCACCGAGAGACTCAACAGGAAGGCCACACAACCCTTCCTAAGGTATTTTTGTACCTTAAGTGTTGATATGAGCCTTTTCTGTGGAACTGGTTTGGATAACCGGTACTCCATCTTAGGCAATCCGGGTCGAGATAGAATCACTCTGCCCTCGCAGCACAGAATCTTGGCATTATTCTGAGCCAACCAATTCATTCTCATAATGACATCGTACTGTATCATATCGATCAGGATGGCGTTAGTAGGCAAGTGTTGCCCTGCTATCTCAATATCCAAATTTTTCACACACCGGATACATTTGGTGCGTGAACCCAACAGGTTATATACTTCGATCATTTTATCAATCGGTTGCACCGAGGCGTGGAGTTGTTCGGTGAAATCGTCAGAGATAAACGTATGAGTAGCACCACAATCAAACAAGACGTAAGCTGCATGTCCATTAACAGGTACGGTGCCTTCAATCAGGTCACCATTTTTGACTTGTTCAGTCGTTACAACGTATACACGACCTGCAGCAGGCCTTTGTTCTACTCTAGGTGGAGGTCGTTGAAACTGAGAACGTTGTGGCGTTGGTCGAGAGGGTCCGGCAGATCCGGCATTACTCCTCTGTTCATCTGCAGCCTTCTTGGAGCAATCCTTTATAAAGTGGCCCATCTTGCCACAATACAAGCACCCACCAATGTCACGAGGACATGGCTTTCCAGGGTGGTTCATACGACACCTTGGGCAGCTGAAGTTGGACTGCTGACCATTCAGAGTTGGGTTCTGTCTTGGCCTCACGACTTGCTGAGTGTTGTTCCCTCCTTGGAACTTCTTCTTTTGAAAGGGTTGTCGTGAACCCTGGCCACTTGGGAACGTACTTTTACGATTCCCAACATTCACTATGGGCTTCTTTGTTATGATCACTTTAGATCGTGCCCAATCCTCTTGGATTTTTGAAGCTGCTGCTACCGCAGCCTGAAAAGTCAAAGGCATGCTTGTTATCACTCGAGATCGCAGCCCTTCGCGCAGACCATTCACATATTTGTCGGCCCTTTCTTGGTCTGTTTCGAACAATCGAGAGCAGTAGCGCTCTAGATTCTGAAATTTGGTGGTATAGTCCATTAGACTCATACCGCTCTGTTCCAACTCCAGAAACTCCATCTTTTTCTTGTTTCTGGAATGCAACGGGAAGTAGTTATCCATAAAAGTCCTCCGAAAGTCAGTCCAAGGAATGACTTCGACTTGTGAGAACTGGATAAGTTTAGTGGTATCCCACCACTTCCGTGCATTGTCTTTCAACCGATACGTGCCAAAGTTGGTCTTCTTTTCCTCTGGTACTCCCAGTACTGAGAAGGCACGTTCTGTCTCTTCGATCCAACTCTCCGCGAGCTCAGGGTCGGCTCTGCCAATGAAAACTGGCGGGTCAAGCTTGAGGAACTTCTCATAAGTCACTCCTCCCAGGTGCTCGTTTCGTGGTGCGACTGGTTCTGGCCTCGTTTCACGGATGGCTGTAACCAGGTTGTTGAGTGTTTCCAACAAGAATCCTTGCGTATGGACTCCTCGCTCGGCATGGTTCTCCTCGTCGTAGGAGCCATTTATCTATGCACACACAAGCACTTGTTTTTAGTTTCTCGATGTATATGAGGAAGTAAAAGCTTTATTTACTTAATATACATCATATTTACACAAGCATCGCCTTAAACAAAACGTCATGCCGCACTGGCAGACTTTAGGCGTTGAGAAACTATATACATGAGTCTACTGACTCCAAAACATCACCAGTCTCTTTAAGACTTGGATTTCTTTGATGAAGACGAACTCCAAAAGGTCCATCTATTGCCACATGGCCTTGGTGCAGGCACTACTAGCTTTGGCTTGGGCGACACTTCCGCACTTGCAACCGAATATTGGGGATACATGAGGGAATCCAGTCCACTCTCCCAGTCGGCAAGATTAAGACTCTGGGAGTCTGAAATAACGATCGGCGAACAAAAGGAATCCCCTCTTCCGTTCCTGCCATTTAAGCTCGGCGTATGTGATGCCGGATGGTAGCTTGGCGAGTGATAGACCTCCGCAGGGAAGTTCAAGTCAAAATCCTTCAGTCTTGGTAATTCATCAAGAGATGTTGGGGTATGGTTGCTCCCAACACTAGAGTGATGCGGTCCACTGACACGCGAAGTCTCATCCCTGAGACCCTTTGAAGCCCGCTGACCCATATCGGCGGTATATTTCCTTTGGCACTCGTTGGCGGAATGCCCATCTTCGCCACAGTATTGGCAGTCTTGGACTTCATACGGGCATATCCACTCATCGTGCATGACCTTGCAACGATAACAATATCCTCGGGAGTCATGAGTTGCCATCTATACAAAGATGCACCCAGATCAGAACAAAAGTATAAAAACATATACTTACAATGCGATATCGGGACCATGACGGATCTTGAACCAGGTTTCTCAGACTCATGCTCTGATACCAATTTTGTAACGCCCCGGATTTCCAAAACAAAGCTAAGTTAAATTTTTCATGAATTTCTCTTCTTCTTTTTTTTTTCTTTGCAGCGAAACTTAGAAAAGCTTTTAGCAGCGGAATAAGACGATAATAAGTCATCGGTTTTAGAAAGCTCCGAGCACGTTGCAGGTATGTGGCCAAGCAACTCATTGACCACCAAAGTGTTCCATTTTATCGAAAACCACATGTTTATTACAACACTACTACTTAGAAAAGCAGTATAGGTTCAATAAAAGGAAGCAGTACAAAATCTGTCTAGAGAAACCCTGGAACTCGATGTCGCCTTGCTCCACATATTGCCACGCAGGTCCAACACCTGAAATTCCCATTAAACGGGGTCAGAACCACTGATGGTCTGGTAAGCATGCAGTCATTCATGCATTCAACTCAAGTACAATAATGACCACTCAGGGTCGCAATGCGCAATAACGATGCTCAAGTCTCCAAGACTTAGCGTATATAGCAAGAGCCTCCTCAAGGCTATGAGTTGAGCATCCGCTCAAGTCCTCATGACTTAGAGCAAGCCTTTTCAGGGCTGTGATTTGAATAACCGCTTAAGTCTTCACGACTTAGCCATGACCTCTTTCGGGTCTCAAAGTGATGTCTAGCTCAAGTCTTCATACTTGGCACATCTGTATCCCACGCATCTAAGGACAACTCCTCGAGTTTCGCTTAGTCGTGCGGATACAACACGGGTCTTTGTCCAATCGGTCCAGTATTATACCGAACATGACACCTTCACAAAGGTTATGCAGGACTGACTCAACAACGACCATCCACGCATACATTCAAGCATCGCTGAACCTAAGCTAATGCATTGTTTCGATAATTAACCGCTCCCGCCTTTGGTACGCAGGTAGAGCTATTGTCCGGGCATCAACGCGACGTTCTGGGGGTTGATTATTCTATGTATTTTAGATACCCCAAAGGCCTGTTGACCCTATCCATAGTAGGGCAATGTGTTTCAACAAGGAGAACCCTACTAGGCCCATATTCGGATGCATCCTCTACTTGCAGTAGTTAGGTTCAATCCTTAGATCTTAAGGATAACCACGACCTCAAAACCCATGAGTGACTGAGGCCATCGTGGACTCTATCAGGTCCAAAGTAAAATACATGTCACTCAAGGCTGTACCATCACTGTCATTCCACAGTGAGCATAATTCCTAAAGGGGTCTGCCAGTCTTACAATTACTTGGACAGAATCTGCATGCCATTTAGGCAGCCCGTGCTTTTAGCACTACGGGAGTATGTACCCGACCCCATTCAGTCTGCCCCAACACAGTCATTACTGAGGGGGTACCCCTAACACGATTTTCAACCGCGGGGTATGTGCGACCTTAAGTCTTATTCATATGCATGCAGAACACCGCTCTTGGCACTTCGGCCACCACGAGCATCACACCTCTTTGGATGGAAACAACACACTCTGGCTCTTCGACCCTTACGAGTCTGGTTGTGTAACTGTTCTCAATGAGCATGCATATGACTCGATCTAAATAGATCGGCTACTCGGAGTATTTTTACGCGACGAGTATAAACCTAGCCAAGGCGCAACCTCTACTCCGGCTCAGCGGCCCTTACGAGCAAGGTGCCCTTCTAGACACAAGGATACGAGCCGATCTGGCATCGTTTCATCAACGGACATCATTATGCCGTTCAACTGGTTCCGTCAACTCTTCTGCCGACCATTTCGTCAGCACCTCCCCTGCTCTATCGGCAGCGGTGCGACGAACCCTTATATGTTTGTAGAAGGCAATACATGAACTGGGTAGCACTCTACTATATGTCAGAGTATCCTGCTACATTCTTTCTGAGCTATTCTTAGCTTCTTCAGAAATTTCAGCAGCACTTCCTCTCTTTTACGGAGCAAGTGTACGTTTCTTTTATCCATTTCAGCGACATCTCCCCTCTTTGGTAGGAAATTGCCACACTTAATTCGGGGAAATGGATGGGCACCGTTGTGCGTACTTTGCATCCATCAAGGTTGCAGGAACCCTGGGCCATATCCAGGTCGTACGTAATTGACTTAGTCTTTACGTAAAGAGCATTTTGCCAAAAAGTGAAGCCTTTCCAATAGGGGCTTCATTCGTCAAGCAGAATCTTGAACGAGGAGCGGTCAGGGAATCGCATTGGCGATTTGGAGTTTGGTCTACATTTTGAACGCTCATTTATGCGCCATATATGTAGTATAAGCAGAAGCCTGTGCTTTATACAACGACGGCGTAAAAAAATGCATATACTATTGTTCAGGGTGTGTAACTGAACGAAATATTCTATATATATAATAAAACAGAAGCCTTGGCATCGTTCGACGCGACGGCGTAAGTAAATACATTGCAGAAAGTAGGAGCCTTGGCATCGTTCGACGCGACGGCGTAAGTAAATGCATAATCGGAAGTGCAGTAATCGAAAGTGCAGAAAACAGGGAGCCTTGGCATCATACGACGCGACGGCGAAGGTAAATTACATAGCCTGTGCGATATAAGACGCGTCGGCAGAATCAGCAGATATACACCTAGATCCGTATCCAACGATAGTTACGAGGCGAGCGAGTGAACACCGAAGTGTTCTGAAGGGCTCAACCAAGAACTAGGGTGAGATACCATTTTAAAAACGCATATACTGCGTATTTGAACATAGATATATCCGACGATAGTTTCGAGACGAGCGGGTGAACACCGAAGTGTCCAAAAAGGGCTCAATCAAGAACTAAAGCAAGATACTACTTCAGAAAGTATATTTTATATACAAACAATCAAATACTTGAGAGAGATGGATCAACGAAGCGAACTTAGTTCAAGTCGTGGAAGAAACGGCTTCGGGTTGCTTCTTTGGCTTCGAGCCTTCCTTCGAGAGGTCAGACTAAGTCAGATGAAGCTGACTTAGTTGAGGAAGAGGTAGGAGCAGGTCAAGCTACTCAACCTAAGTGGTTTGAACCAAACAGGGTTCGATCCAAGTCAACTGGGTTCAGCAGGTTCGAACTCAGCTCAAGTAGGCTAAGTCTGGGTTCAGAAATCCAAACCAGAATCTGGACCAAAAAGGACTTTGACTTTGACTTTAAACCCAACTAGGTTCAAGTCAAGTCAACTGGGTTTGGACCAGGTCAAGTGGGTTTAGACCCAGGTCAGGTGGGTTAGGACCAGGTCAGGCAGGCTCAGGCTAAGTCAGGCAGGCTCAGACCAGGTCAGGTGGGCTAGGCTAGGTAGGGGAGGTTTAGGAGAGAGAGAGAAGGCAAGAGAGAGAGGGGGGGTCGATTTTTATGAGAAGAGAGAGAGTGGGGAGGGCTATTTATAGCCCAAGCCCACCTCCTCTTGGGTTTTTCCATGCCCCTTCTACCCCCTTGACTTCTTTTTAATTCCAAGAGGTTCCTTGGTGTGGGGCCCACTTGGATATTCCATGGAATATTTTTGTGGGTCCCACCAGATATTTTCTGAGGAATATTTCTGTGGGTCCCACCAATATTTCTGTGGGTCCCGCAAGAATTTCGGGTTTCCGACGATTTTTTCCGAAAAATTCTGAGTACGCCATTCCCTTCGTATTGACGTAACTAAGAAAGTTGGCTCGCAGGAATCCTTTGATTTCATTCAGGTAGGAAGTTATGGCTTCCAGAGTGTTTGAGCATATATTCGCAATTCGACGAATATCCTAAGTATAACTGGCTCGCAGGAATTGATTTGTTTCGCATTCTGAGAAAAAATGCTATTTTTACCGGTAAATGCCTCATGAATTTTATTCATATATTTTCTGAAAAATTGCGGGTCTTACAGTGCTGGACCCATATGACGATGCATCTCCTCCAGCAGAAACACCATCCCTAGCAGTTCCTAGTGCAACTTACCCTGAATACCTAGAGTCTTGTGATAATTCTGTTGATCTGATCAGGAACTGTCCTATCAACCGACGCAGATGTTGAGAATAACGGAGCAAATGATGGATGCCTTACAGGTTCAAGGGAGGTGGGCACAATGTCACTTGGATAGCTCAATAAATGTCGATCTTGATGATTCTTATGCCACAGAATACATGACACCATATGCTTTTGAGAAGTGGTAATTAGACCTGGCTCATAACCAAACTATGAGTCAGTCACGATGTTTGCAGAATGAGTTTATTTCTAGTCCAATGACCATTTCAAACATAGTTGGCCATCAGAAGTATGTTGGCTTCAAGGATCAAACAAAGAAACAATCATTAGATTTGAATCAAGGAGTAAAAGGTGGAGAGGGCTACAATCATTTTTTTGCAGCATCCCCTGCATTATCAACATATCATGTTCACCCACACCATTTCACAGTTGCATTCGAGTGCCTACCTATTACACATTCCACCATATTTTGCGCTATGTCCATCTCCAGCATGAATTTATTTCATTGCATTAACATTCACATAATCATTCACTCCCTGCACACCATCAATGCCCAACTGCAACATCTGTAGCATTTTCCCAATTGCCACCATTTCCATACCTTCACTTAACCACACAGTGTACACCTCTCAATATTTTCCCAGCAAATACCCTTGCACCTGCGTATTGATATACTCACAATATGGTGTTTTATCACCTTACGTCTGGTTACCTATCACTATTTACCCACTGCCCAGCACCCCATTTTCATCTCCAGCACCCTTGTCATCCCTTGCTGTCAACCTCTGCAACATCACCTACAACAATAACCTACTCACTTCATTCTTCTTCAATACACACATATCTCTCACCATTCCATCGGCACTAGTCTTCTCCCATCCCTGTCACCAACCTGCCATTCTACTTCCATACAGCCCCTGCACATCGTTGTGCCTACAGCAGATTCATTCTAGCCCTTTTGTCTTCACATCATTCACTGTTACACTCACATCACCTTGTTACTATGCGTTCACAGCCACCCATGCCATTTTTCATTCACTGCCAATAGCACTAGCCCTTCATATGCCTACAGCAATGCTTAGGCACTGCTGTGGTTTCATGTTCGGTACCTACAACAGTGTTCAAACATTGCTGTGGTTTCATTTTGGTCACCTACAGTAGTATTGAACACTACTGTAGCTGGCTACATCTCTACACACCTTCACCACATAACATCCACATATCTTCAACTCCTATCATCAGTTTAGCTGATGACAACACATTTCACTGCACCTACAATAACACTTCCACTTCACTACCAGTACGTTTACTACACCCAGCAGCATCCTCTGCATCTCTCATTGTCCTCCAGCTCATCCCACGGCTTCTATTTGTAGCAAGCTTCTACTAGGCCCTATGCCCAACATCTTCTTCACATTTTATTCAGTTCATTCCCAGCACATCTACATATCCCATAACATTTCAGCACCTTCTCCAAGATCAGCTTCATGTATATATATATATATATATATATCTTCCATTCCATACCATACAAGGCATAGGGTATACCATATACATATATATATATATATATATATATATATATATATATATATATATATATGTGTGTGTGTGTGTGTGTGTATATATATCTTAATTGTAGCTTCGCATCTAATACCTCCATTCTTCATCGGAATGAACATTTTTCAGGTATGTCTTTAGTTTTAGTATGACAATTCTCAGATCTATTTCTTTTTTTTATTATTATATATATTTTTTGCCTATTATCTTGTGCTAACTCCATTTTTGCAGGAAAATATATGAAAATGTCGTACTTCTTCTTAGCTTAGAAATTGTAAATAGTAATCTCAAAATTGTAATAGTTGGATTATAATGAGAAAACTTACATTTCTAGCTTAGATTAGAATGTATGAGCATGTAAATCTCATAAATCATGTGTTTCATCTCATTTTTATCTTTTATTTTAAAATTTCACAAATGGTGAAACATGAATGGCACGTGCACCATTTTATAAAAGGTGATTAATCCTAAGTTGATGATTTACATCAATGGCCATAGTCAGGATGTGAACAAAACTTAGGATTTTCATCTTTTATGGAATAACATTGGATCCACACTGGACCCCTCTTCAAAAAAAATCATCATATTTTTAAATATTTTCTTCTTTTATCAGGGTTTAAATTAAAATTAACTCAAAATATATATCAATGACCATAGTCAGGATATATTGAGAGTTAATTTCATTTTAAAAACTCTATAAAAGCACCAAAATATGTTTCATTCTTCACCTGAATTTAAATATAGATTATTATATAATACATTCAATGACCATAGTCAGGAGTGTATTATATCCTCAAACTTATTTTTATTCACTTAAAGAATGAAATACGATTTTGAAACCCAATTTCAAATCCTTTAAATGCATTCATCATTTAGGATCGAATTACATCATGTTTTCAAAAAATTCTTTTTCAAAAATCCAAGTGATTTCCTTCAAATATCTTCTTCACTTCTGAAGTTAAATTTTCAACTCTTGTAAATTCAAATATCATCTTCAGATTCTAACTTGAAATTCGAAGTCCAATTTGACTTTGAAATTCATTTGCATATCCCAAAGTTCAAATTCTAAGTCAAAATCAAACTTCAAAGTTCAATTTAAACTTTGAAGTTTCTGATTCACCTTCTGATTTCAAATTCAAAATCGAGTTTATCTCCTTATCTTCAAATTCAAAAGTCAAAGTTTTGAGATTGATTCTGAATCTCAAAATTTAAGTCTTTTCTAAGTTTTAAATTCAATTTGGGTTTTCAAAAACAAGATCCATCTTCAAAAAGTCCCATTTGGACTTTCAAAATCCAAGTCCAAAGTTAGATCCAAATTATATCTTGGATTCCAGATTTCAGATCCAATTCTCATTTAGGATTCACGATCCAGAACTCAACTTCATCTTGGATCTCAGACTTCAGATCCACAATCCATTTTAGGATCCAGAATCCAACTCCACCTTGGATCTCAGATTTCAGATCCAAATTCCATTTTAGGATCCAGAATCCAGTTCCATTTCGGATCTCAGATTTCGGATCTCAGATTTCAGATCCAAAATCTCCTTTAGGATCCAGAATCCAATTCCACCTTGGATCTCAGACTTCAGATCCAAAATCTCTTTTAGGATCCAGAATCCAATTCCGGCTTGGATCTCAGATTTCAGATCCAAAATCTCCTTTAGGATCCTGAATCTAACTCCAGCTTGGATCTCAGATTTCAGATCCAAAATCTCCTTTAGAATCCAGAATCCAATTCCACCTTGGATCTGAGACTTCAGATCCAAAATTCCAATCCAAATTTCGGATTCAAATTCTATCTTAAATTCCAGATTTCAAATCAAATTCTATTTCCAATTCCAACCTTCAAATCTAATTCCATTTTATTTCAGATTTCAGAATCCAAGTTTATCTTAATTCTCAAATTCCAAAAAAAAAACTCATTCTGTTTCCCAATTCAATTTGGATTTCTCAAATCTCATTCTGATTTCAAACTTCAAAGTTAGAATTCAATTCCATTTCAAAACATTCATCCAAATTCAATATTCTAATTCAAAGTCGATTTGTGACTTCGAAACTCCCCTTCTACTCCTTCTATCTCAAAATCATTCCTTTCAAAGTCCAGATTTATTTTCTCAAGCTCTGATTATTCCAAAAACTTAGAACTTTAAATCTTAAGTTCTAAGTTAGAAACCATTTCTTCACTCCATTACCAAGTTCATCTTAGAAAAACTTGGAAATTTTCAAAATCATTTTTTAAGAGAGCATACATCCTTGCATTACACAAGTATGATTTTTTGTGCATTTAGATTTAAAATAAATTCTTAGATGATATCTTAGCAAAGCAAAAAGGCATAAATTTGACCCTTAATTTGATTACCCCTGGTAAAGGCGCCAGGAACGGTCAAACCTCGTACCGACGAGCGAGCGAGCCCTGTCTCCCAATTTTCCCACAAATATTTCAAAATGAAGGCGAGTAATCTTTTAAATCTTTTCAAAATTAAGGTCAAGTGAGACCTTTGCAGAAGATTCCCTCTCTTTCTTCTTTCTTTTCTTTTCTCTTTTCTCTTCTTTTCTGTCTTTTATTTTTCTCCCTTCAAAAAGGAGGAAATAAAGGTTAGAAAGAAAAAGAGAAGAAAGAGAGCGAATATTACGAGAGGAAAAATTTTGCGATGATCACACCCGCCCGTCAACAAATAGTGAAGGGGCAAGGGCGCAGTTCTTGCCCGCCTGCCTGATCGAAAGTGGTAAAGGGGGCAGGGACGCAACCCCTGCCAAAAAAAGGCAGTCAGCAGGAGTAAAGCTCTGCCAAAAAATAATGACATTCGACAGAGGCTTTGCCCTTGCCAAAAAAGGTAGTCAGCAGGGGCCTTGCCCCTGCCAAAAAAGATTGTCGACAGAGGCCTCACCCATGTCGGGAAAGACCGTCTGTAGGGGCCTTGCCTCTGCTGGAAAAATAATTGGCAGGGGCAAAGCCCCTTCCTGCTACAACCGAGGTGACAGGGGCGAAGCTCCTATTGACCGAACGGAGGCAAAGACTCGCCCTACCTGCCGAAAATTGAGGGGTAGGGGCACGGGCCCCTGTCGATCCTCCAAAACAGGTGATAGAGAGGGAGGGAAGCCACGACAGAGGGGCGTCAACCTCCTGCCAACCTTCCAATAAATAGAGGGAGAAGGGGAAGGCACGGCAGGGGGTCGTCAACCTTCTGTCAGCATTTCAGCGAATGGAGAGAGAGAGAGAGGGAGGGCACGACACAGAGCCGCCAGCCTCCCATTAGCCCTCTAGTAAACAGAAAAGAAGAAGAAGACATAGAGAAGAAGGGTGGAAGGCACGACATGGGGGCGTTGGCCTTCTACCGACGAACACACAGAGAGAGAGAGAGAGAGAGAGGCAAAAGGAGAAAAAAAAAAGAATATCTGGAAGAGGGGGGGCGACACTGTCGCGTGCAGAGAGCGAGAAAGAGAAAGAGGAGGAGGAGAGGCTGTGAGGTGAGGGCCTCCCCTCCCCTTGCATGGTTTTAAAGGAGGGATCATGGAGCTGAACAGGGAAACCCCAAAGGGGTTTCCTGTTTTTGTAACGGGACAGGGGAGCACAACTACGGGGGGGGGGGGAGGGTTTAAATGAAACCCTTGCTCCCCATGGGTTTTAACCCTAATGGGTCCGGGTGAGATCCGAATCTGACCTGGGTCTGCTTTTTTTTTTTAATACAGGTTTTACATCCTACCCCTCTTAAAATAATTTCGTTCGTGAAATTTTATTGCATTCATGATTTGAAGTACAAGTCAATGTATTTTTCTCTGATATCATTGTCAGGTTCCCAAGTATATTCATCAATCCCATGATACTGCCACTGAACCTTAACAAAAGAAATGGTCTTTGGTCTCAACACTTGGTTACGATGATCAACGATCTCCACTGGTCTTTCCTTAAATGTCAAGTTTTCTTGAATGTCCACATCATCGTAGTGAATAACTGTCTGCAGAGGCCTTGCCCCTGCCAAAAAAATAGTCGACAGGGGCAAAGCCCTTTCCTGCTATAACCCATATGACAATGACAAAGCCCCTATCGATCGAACGGAGGTAGGAACTCACCCTGCCTGCCGAAAATCGTGGGGCAGGGGCACGAGCCCCTACCAATCCTCCAAAACCGGTGACAGAGAGAGAGAGAAGGCACGACAAGGGGTTGTCGACCCCCTGTTGGCCTTCTAGCAAACAAAGGGAGAAGGGGAAGGCACGACAAAGGGTCGTCGGCCTCCTGCCAGCCTTCCGACAAATAGAGGGAGAACGGGAAGGTACGACAGGGGGCCGCCGACCTCATGTCCGCCTTCTAACAAATAGAGGGAGAAGGGGAAGGCATGATAGGGGGCCGTCGACCTCTTGCAGATTGTTATCATTGCAAAATTTTACTTTTGCAAGTCAAACTGACCTTTGAAAAAGATTTTGAAAATAACTCGTCTCCGTTTTAAAATGTGGGAAAATTCTAAGGAATGGGACTCACCTGTCGGTACGAGGTTCAATCGTTCTTGGCGCCATAACCAGAGGTAATCGAACTAAGGATCAACCTTATGTTTTGCTTTGCTCAACTTGTCTAAATCAATGTTCTATTCCTAAATGCACAATGAATCAGGCATGCACTATGACTTAAATTTTTTTTTATTGAAAACCTGATATATGCTTCAAACATTGAAAAATACTTGGAAAAAGGATGCTTTCAAAATCATAAATCACATTGAAAAAATACTTTTGAAGAAAAGGATACTTAGAAATCATGAATTTGGACTTAGAAAATTATTTGGAAAACGGAAAAACCTTGAAAATCGATTTTAGGGAAAAGTCAAGCAATTTTGAGAAAATCGAGTTTTCTGAAATGGATTTGTAAAATAACTCAATAGGCATGGGCATGTGGCCCTATGAAATCTTTTCATGATGTCATCTAAACTTAAATGATACATGAATGCCATTTGAGAAAACATTCTTTTTGAAGAACTTGAAGAAAATCATTGATAAAAGGAATTTATGTGCCTTATAGAATTTAGATGAAATATATTTGCCACATATCCCTGACTATGGCCACAAATATGTATAGAATATAATTCATTTGATTCTAAAAGGGAAAAATACTTAGAAAAGTTTTGAAAATATGCAATGATTTCTAAAAATGCCTAAGAATGTAGGCCATTTGTGGCTTAAAAGAAGATGATAAATCTGGATATTGTTCGTATTCTGACTATGGCCACAAATAAGAACTCAATCGAGTTTATTAACTCCTTACAAGCGATTGCATGTGCCATTTGTGTAGACCATTGTAAATTTGAATATACATGAATCATTATCCATCACACGAATCATATTATTAAAATAAATTATATGCAATACAACCCTAATCTAAGCAGAAAATTAAATTCTTATTCCAATATTTATATTTTACATTAATAATAAATAAAAAAATAAAAAAATAAAAATACAAACTTGAATGTCCCTGCAAAATTAGCAAACTTATTAGTGGACAAATGTCTGCTTTTCTGGATATATCCAATAATATTTGGAAATTGATGGATTTATCCAGATATAAGTCTTTTTTCATGCTTTCTTGAAATAAACTTAATAAATGATGATACAGAATTAAATAAATAATAAAAATAAACAAATTTAAAATTCAAAATTTTAGGAAAATATCTGAAATGCCCATAAAAACTGACCATTATTGCAAAATAGGGTTAAAAACAGGGTTTTTCCAGAAAAAATTTTTGTAATTTGTTTAATCCGGGGATCAAACGGATTCAAAACAACACCAAATCGAATGAAAGGCACCCTAGTATAATTACGAATATGATCAAACCCTAAAAATATAAATTTTTTCACAAAAAATTGAAATATTAGAAAAAATAATTTTTTCCCGTGTTTGAGTTGAATTAGGACTCCGCAGGCATCATGTTTTTATGAAATAAGCAAATAATGCATCAAATGAATTCTAAAATTCACAAAAATCAACATGGGCATTTCTAATAACCCTAAAATTAAAATGAAATCAAAAAATATAATTTTTGAGATTATTTTGATATAAAAATTAAATAAAAGTATGAAAATATGCAATTTTACCCACGCTCATGTATTTGTCACAGTGTCAGACCCGAATTAGGTATAAAACAATAATGAAAAACTGTAAAATTTCACATAGAGAAACTAGATAGATGAAGAAGAATAACCTTTTTTACACATTGGGAAAAGCATCTACAGTTAGGGAGATATAATTTCGGTAAGTGGTACCTAATTTTGGCTTATATGTAACGATATGAAACAGACATATCCGGTTTCTGTTATAAAAAATATAATAAAGGGTCTTAAATTTTTATATAATTTTACAAAAACATAGTAGAGATTCTGACAGAAACAACTGTATTTACGGATCATCGATCAGATCTCTGGTTAGAGAGAAATCGTTCTGGCAAGTTGGCTTTGATTCTAAATACCGATTGACAGTTACAAAAATACAGATCCGATTCTTGACAAAAATAAAATAACAATCTACTATACAAATTTATAAAAAGTTTACAGGATAAACTAGACATCATAATGAGCACACTGCTTTTTACGGATTGTTGATCTAATCTTCGGTGAGGGAGATATGCTTTTGACAAGATGACTTTGGATTTCCCTAGCGTTTTTCCAGTTCAGAAAATAGGTTTCGGTTTGGATTTTTAAAAATATAGTTACAGACTCAAAAAGATCTGATTGTTTTATGAGAAACCGTTGACATATGCATAATTTTTTCATAAAAAATTTAGATTTTTCTAACATATAAACTGACAAAATAAATACATTAACAGATGGACAGAATCGTAAATAACGAATCTAAAACCCTAGAATGAAATAACATGGATTATTTATGATAAAAATATAAAAAAATGTGTAAATAATACAATGAATCATGATTTGATGCTTGAATAACTAAAATAAACCTGAATATAGTGAAATAAACAAAAAAAAATCAGAGAAACACAATTAGAATTTTAATTTAGCCATTAAAAGAGGAATTCAACCTATAAAAAAGGTTGAATCTCGATCTTTTCGGGCATTTAGCATGATAAACTATTTTCCAATGATTCTAATGGATTAAAAACATAAAAATAATCATTGATGATTAGTGGATCATGATCTTAAATCATGGAGCATGGGCTTGAACACAAAAATGAAAAGAACTCATGCATAGGGGGGCGGCAATAGCGAAAATCATAAAAAAAATAGAACAAAATATTAAAAGAAAAGAAAATAAAAGAAGCTTACCTTGCTTGCACCAATGGAGGAGGAGGAACTTGGAGGAGAGAGAAAGCCACAAATTTTAGAGAGAGAGAGAGGGTGAGAGATCATGCTTGGTTGACCCCCTATAGCCTTCAATTTATAGATTTTTTTAGGTTTAATTTAGAGAGTTTTATTTTCTCTAAACTCTTCTTAATTAATCCAATTAAGGGGGGTGGTTTTGCTTGGGACTTTTAACCTAACTAAAGCTCTAATTAGTCAACCCTAATTAAACATAATTAACTCTAAAAAATCTTAAATGTGGCACCGCCCATGTGGACCCACATTTGTTTTTTAAAACCCTAATTAAAAGTTTTAAAAACAAAGTTTTAAAATGTTAAAATAAAGGTTGAGTTTTAAAATCAATTTTGACTTTTTTCAAACTCCTAACCTAACTTGAACACTACTAAACCCTAAACTAACCTAAATACCCTCAAATGTGTCACCACATACTATGGGCCCCATTTGGTTTTTCAGAAAACGATTTAAAAACTTGAAAATAAAGGGGTTAAAAATAAGGTTTTCAAAAGGAGTTTAAAATAAAAGATAAGTTCGAAAATAAAATCAAAGTTCTAAATCAACTAGAGTCCTAAATGAACTAAAAATCTCTCAAATGTGGCGCCAGCTGTGTGTACCCCACATTTTGGTTTTGAAAAGGTTAAAATAAAGATTAAAAAGGGTTTTCAAAAGAAGGTTAAAATCATCAGATGAAAATTGAAAGTTTAAACAGAGTCCTAAACTAACCCAAACTCTAGACTAGAGTCCTAAACCAATTGAAACTCTGTGATAAAATCCTAAAATTTTGAAATTTGGTTTTTTGAAAAACAAATGATGCAATTTTTAAAAGTTTTTTTCAGAAATGTGGTCAGGGTTGAGTCCTAAACCAACTGAAACTCTGAAATAGAGTCCTGATCTGACTAAAATTCTAAAATTTTGATTTCTTTTGAAAGATTTTCTTGAAAACATATAAAAGTATAAATAAAAGGTAGAGTCCTAATTCGACTGAAACTCCGGGGTAGAGTCTTAATCCGACTAAAACTCTAAAAAAAGGCCAAATGAAATAAATGGGTGAGGGATAAGGCTATCTCTAATTTAAAACCAATAAAATAAAATATTAAAAGGTTTAAAAGCTAAAAAGATAGTCCTAAATCAACTAAAACTCTGAAATAACTAAAATTTGAGAAATTAAAGAAGTGATCCAGAAGCGATACCACCTATATGGGTCCCATCCAAGAATTGAGATCAGTTGAAAATTGAGTTTGAAATGAATCCATATTGTTTTTCTAAAGAAAATATCTTGAAACAAAGGAGTATAAGATCCTAGGGGTTGATAAATGGCAAACATCGATTTAAAACCCAGGTATTTGAAATTAATTTTGAAAGAAGGTTTTTAAAACTCGAATATGGATTGGAGATTTCAAAAAACCAGAGTGTTGGATCTCGAAAATGATATGCAATGACATGTAATGCAATGAAATGACAAGAAATGGTATTAAATGATTATAAAATGTAAACCTTGAGCGAGAGATTTGAAGTCCCGAACCCCTGGCAGAGACAAAGAATTGAACATTCATATTTGAGGATTAAACATCACATCCGATATTGGATCCGATCCAAATGTGAATTGAGTCTCGAATATGAATAAATTTTTCAAGAAGGAAACTGGTTTGAGCTTCGATTAGTGGTTGTACCAGCTGAGGGGATGGCAAAATAAAGTTTCGAACAAAATGATCTGAAAATTTATTTTGCCCTTGCAGAGCATGGAATGACATTGGAAACGAGATTTTAATTGGTCTCGACCGGTTTAAACTGAATCCTAGGGTTTTTAAACTCAAAGAAACTAAAAAGGCATTTACTCAAACAATCCCCTAGACTGAATGATTGAGAAATGGTATAATTCTGGGAGAAATGGTGAGAAATGACCATTGGAGTGAAATGGACAACGAGACTGTACTGTGTTTGAGCTAAAATAAAGATCAATAATACTGAAATGAACTAATTTCAGAGCTCAAACACTAGCTCAACTTATTGGACTCTGCTCAATTTCTGCTGAAATGGGCTAAAATGGACTCTCAGGCTGTGAGAAATGGAATTGAACTAGATCTGGGCCATTTGAACTCTTGGTGAGCTCAGGTTAGACTCAGGGGAATAGGGCCAATTGGAATTAACTGACTCAGGAACAATTGACTGAAATTCAAGCAAGAAATGAGCTCATTTCTCGAGAAATGAATTGATTTTAGCCGAAATGGTCAGAAATGAACAATGTTCACTCATCGTGAGCTCAGAGAAGCTAGAAATGACTGACATTCTAACTATTCTGAACTTAGAAATGATCTTGACTGGGTTTGACTGACAGGGTGTCTAAGGTGACCTAGGGGTAAAATGGAAATTTTCAAATAAAAAGGGGCAAAATGATACCTAAACTAGGACAGACTTAGGGTTAGACTCCTACACTGACCTACAGGGGTTGACATCTACGAGAGGGGGGGGGGGGACTGAAAATGAATGAGGAAAATTTAGGGTGTTTACACCGACCTTTTGGTAACCTCAGAGAGAGGGTGAAGGTGTGACAAGGGGCACCAGCCTTCCATCAAACGTAGAGAGAGAGAGAGAGAGAGGTGGAGGGCATGACAGGGAGCTGCCAGCCTCCCGCCGGCCCTCCGGCAAACAAAAAAGAAGAAGACAAAGAGAAGAAGGGTGGAACGCAGAGAGAGGGGTGGAAGGAGAAAAAAAAAGAATACCTAGAAGAGGGGGACCGGCGCTGCCACACGCAGAGAGCGAGAGAGAGAAAGAGGAGGAGAGGTTGCGAGGTATGGTATACTAGGTTTACCTTTATCCTATGTTATTATCGATATATAAACAACAATAAATTAACAAAAAAAATACTTACATCATGTTGTTTGTCGTTTGACGTGCCATGAGCTAATATTTTCATCTCGCTCTAATACCAGTTGTAAGGTCTTGGGATTTTCAATCCTTGAAAAATAACATGAAAATTAAAAGTTTTCTTTTATCTTTAAAATTGTCAGCAAAAAGCTTTAAATCTTAGGTTAAAAACCTCGTGCGAGTTATGTTGCATACAAAAACAATTATACTGAATTTAAAAACAAATAACATTACTCTTTATAAAATATTTCAACAAAATATTATAAAACTAAATCAGAGTAACATTAATCAAATTCAGTGCCAAAAAAAAAATTTGATTGGCTCGTCATCGTTATCGCAACATTTGCTTTGCAGCTATTTATCACCTGTAATTCATAAAATGGGTCAGACCTCTGATAATCTGGTAAGTCTACACCAATTCCAGGTAATTTAGAATATTAAAAACATATATGTGAATCATGTACGTAAAATGAGGCATGAAAAAAAGTGCAAGATGAGAACTTCCCAGAAGGAATACTATTGTCACTGAAACATGCTTAATTTTGAAGTTTTGATGGGATCTAATGCATCATGTACATAAAATGAGGCATGAAAAAGCATACAACACGCGGACTTCCTAAGAAGTCACCCATCCCAATACTATTCTCGCCCAAGCAAGCTTAATTTCGATGTTTTGATGAGATCTAGTGCATCATGTACGTAAAATGAGGCATGATAATATCATTTTTTGTGCAATGAAGACAAACAATATTAAAATATGTTTTTTTACGTAATACTATGCACGTGAATACAATAATAGTTTATACATAACAAAAACACATGTGAGATTATTAAAACATATCTAATCGTACACAAGCACATGCACAACAAGAATATATTTTTAACATAAAAATTTATGAGCATTTGGTATAGGGACCTACCTCGAAAAATTATGTGGTGAGGTGAACGATTGTAGCGAGATCAGACCAAATTAAGGGGGAGAAGGTGGTAGCCTAGCTTGAACTGGTTGAACAATGAACTGGAACTAGGTGAGTTAGGGGAACTCGGTAGCTCAAGGAAGCCGAGTTAAGCTAAGTAGGGAGACCAGGTTAGCTCAATAGGGGAACCAGGTCGGCTAAGTAGAGGAACCGGGTGGCTATGGGGTGAGCCAGGTCAGATAGGGGGCTAAGGGGGCTGGCTGGTAGTGGAAACCACCAAAAATGGTGGTGCTGGTGGGGGAGGGGCTGAAGGGAGAAGGGAGAGAGGAAAGGGAGATGGGTGAGTGAGGAGCTAAAGGGGGATGGAGAGAGAGAGACCCACTTTTATAGGGATAGAGAGGGGCAAAATAGGGAGAGAGGGGAGAACATGGTATCGCCAAGTGGCAACACCAATCAAAACAAGATTAAATTTGGTAAAGCCATGGGAGAAACCCATGGACGGGCTAGTTTGGGAGGGGCTTTATGGGTCTGGATTGAATTTTAACTGGATTCAATCCAGATCCAATGTGATTTGGATTTAGTTCCTCTAACTAGATCTTATTCTAGTTAGGGGAAATAAGTCTTATATATATATATATATATATATATATAGTGATTGGTAGCTACTCACACGTTAGGTGCTAAATGAGAGTGGTAAATTTGTTTTTCATTCTTTTTTATTTTATTTATAAATTTTAACCATATAGATGTGATCTATGCACTTGATTTTATAGGGATCAGCTCTTGAAGCATTCGATTCTGACACATAGGTGGGTTTTTATCAGGTTCGAAAAATCAACGATACAAAATCTTTGTAAATGTTTGAGGCTCCAAATATCATTTTTTTCATCGAAAACACATGATCTAGGTTTGAATTCCTTGTAAATCGATCATGCCCAACACATTTATAGGATTGGAACTGCAAAAAAAACAACAAAAGGGCAGAAAAAACCATTTAGCATGTATCATTTAGCAACTACCATTTTTTCTCTTTCTCTCTCTATATATTTATTACTTTCTAAAAACCCTAAAAATGAATGTTCTAAGAAGGATAAAAATAAAAATAAAATCAACATATATGTTCATAAAGGGTTGACTGCGGGTCAACATGAGTATGGATGACCATGACCCTCAGGGTGCAGCGATCACCAAAATCTTTTGAAATTACCATAATGCCCTTGGGTCTTGCCGGGCTCATTTTGAACTCATATCAACTTCGACTTTAACTAAATTACCATCGTTCTTTTAGAAATTTTGATGCAGACTCAACCATGCACTAGAAAAACATAAAATAAGTCATTAAAAATAACCATTATATTGATATTTTAATTAATCAAAAATATGAAAAAATGATCGGTTATTACACCTTATACGGAGGTAGGAGGACAACGGTTCTCCATTCAAAGCACCTTGGACGTGATACTTGATTAGTACAGTTTAACAATAAGTTATAAATAGGGAATGTGGAGAAAGTCTTTGAGCATAAAAGATAGGTTACATATGGTTTAAAAAGATTGCTTTTAGAAAGAAACACACATAGGGTACAATGTACAATGGTAAGAATACGCTGAAGGCAGTTAACTTACACGGCCTTGTATGGAAAGTTCACAGTAGTTTTTTTCTCCTACTTTGGTAGTTCATGCATTACCATGTTATTTTTATAATTTTTGTAAAAAAATGACACATTTATTTGCTGTACATGAAGATATTTTTAATACGTTTGATATAAAACTACTAAAATGCTCAATGTTTGTTAGATCCGAAGTCTCTCTTGTACACTTACAATGTATCATGGCGCTGCCTACACAAATGATTAAGGAATGCTGCCTTGTCAGTTTTCACCCCCAATTTATTGTTGCAATGGTTACGATCAAAGAGAGATTCCCCCCCTCCTTTTGGGCCAATGTACGACAGGCAGAGCGAGGACAGCGACGGCTAGGTCTTTCCTGTTGGTCGTTTCTGTGTAAATATAAAAAAAAACAACCATAGCATTGATGCCACGGAATTCATGTTAAAAGTAGTGCTACTGATCAAGATGATTCAAACCAAATTAGTTGGCGATATTGAATGGTAGAAAAGTGTAGTGAAGTGTGTTGGCTTTCCCGTAAACCGAAGTGTACAATATCGTGTTGTAGATGCACATGCATATATTGCAGCAAATTGCCTAACATGCTTATTTCACCTTGTGTTGATACGATGTATAATTGGTGGGGTTCTGCCTAACCCCAAGCTTGCCTGTAAAAAAAAATGATAAAAATAAAAAAAGAAGAATATGACAAAGACAGGAATCACCTTTGGCACCATTCTGAGAGGCCGAAAAAGGACAAAATCAATTAGTGATTTAAAATATAACAAATCTGGTTAATTGATTTTTTTTCTTTATAGTTTTACTTTTTGTCTCCAGTTATCTAAGTTGTAGTTCTAGGTCAATGATATTATTGTACTACAAATTTGTGTCATCTGCCTCCGTAAAGAAAACAAAGAAAAGAGCCGACGTACGGTAAAAGATCGACTCGGTTGAGTAGTTGTGTTTTGCGTATAAAAAATGGCTGACCATCCAAGGAGAGTCTAGATTGGGGGGCGACCTAACAAAGATGATGGGGCCCCGGCCATTACCATAAGGCCCGTGGTCAATCATACTGACTTGAGATTTGGATGTCGTATAAGATAAGGGTTATCCAGTTTTCTAGGATCCGTTACCGTTTGTACATTTAGAAATAGCATGTATTAGTAAGCTACAAATTAGGAGAGTAGTGTTTTCTTTCTTTTAATCAGTAATCCCACGAGATCAGGGAACCCACATATATGTATTCGCGTTCTGTATTCTATTCAATATATGACATACAGTTTCCGCCCATTAACAGCTCTACTAAGTTCACATGGTATCAGAGCTTGGATCTCTCGTGCTCTCATGCTGCTTCCATTGACGACCTAGGCACAACCTCACTGTTCTCTTACCGGATCTTCCGTTGCTCATCTATTTCTGAGTCAGATTCAGCTCTCAAGGACCACTGTTAGATTCCCATCCTCCACCAGTGATCTTCCTGTTGAACTGCAGATTCATTGGCAGTGTTCCTCTACAATTTTGTTGTTCTTCCTGTGTTTCACTCGAGGCCAGATGCCTGAGAGATCTGTTTGCTTGCCTGCAGACCTGGTGGTTGATATGTGTAGTGTTGACTCATCCTGACCTCTCTCTGTTGTCATTTCATGAACGTTGTCACGATCTGGTCCTCCACTGTGTTGCTGCTAGCATGAACCAACGTCTGCCTCTCAAGCAAAATCATGTTCAATTTGCCAGTGCCGACTGCTTGCATTGTGTTTGCAAGTGCTGACTACGTCCACTTTGCTGCAATACCATTGTTGTTATTGGTTCTGGTTCTTCAAATGGATCCAATAAAACTGCAAGTCCTTTCTTCTTTCACCATTTGGACAACCCAAGAATGGTTATTATTTTTCAACCTCTCGATGGAGACAATTATGTCACCTTAAGTTGCACTAAACTAGAAAATAGACCATTGAATTATCCAAATTGAATGAGATGTAACAACATGATTTTGTCATGGTTGTTAAATTCAATCTCTCGTGATCTTGCCAACAATGTTATCTACGCTACAACTGCTCGTGAAGTATGGTCAGACTTGAATGAGTGGTTTTTACAAAGTGTTGCTCCTCAAATATATCAAATCCAATGTGCAATTGTTTATATTCGTCAAAACACTATGCTAGTTGCTTTTTATTTATCTAAACTTAAGGGTGTTGGGGATGAACTGTCATCCTATAACCTATTCCCCACATGCACTTGTGGTGAAGGCAAGCAACTGAAGGAACAATAAGAGCGTGAGATGATGTTTCAGTTTCTTATGGGACTTAATGACTCGTACGATATAGCTAGAGATCAGATTTTACGACAAGATTTGTTGCCATATGTTACAAAAGTGTGCTTTCGTGATTCAAGATAAATGAAGTAGGGAAGCCAGAACCATACCCTTAACAACATCTAATAAATCAGCCCTATGTTCGTGCTCAACACATGTTGGTCAATCAGATTCAATAGTGAGCGCAATGCAGTTCGATTTAGGTGCTTGTGGTAAAGGTATTATACACGAATGACTCATCTGTTCTCACTGTGAAGTTGTTGGTCATATCAAAGAAAAGTGTTTCAAACTTCTTGGGTACCCTCCAAGACATCAGTTGCATAAAACAGGATCAAGCGGTTCAACATCCACTTCATCAATCAATGTAACCACTTCTCATGGTAGCGAGGTAAAGGGAGCAAAAAATCAGACCGTTGCGCTCACTCGAAGTTAGTATAACCAGCTCATGGCCTTTATCAAATGTAAATCTTCAACAACCAACTTTGTAGGTCTGTCTTCTCATTTCTTTTTTCATGTGACATGGATCACTGACTAAGGAGCCCATGATCACATTGTTTCTTTTTCTGTTTTTTTTGATAAATTCGAAAAGTCTAATATTCATGTCAAACTTCCAAACGGGTTCTAGTGGGTTCATCACACCAAGGTTTGATACACATTTCAGACACTATCTCTTAAAAGAATGCCTTATATATTCCATCATTCAAATTTAATCCCATTTCTGTTAGTCAGTTAACCAAGTCCCTTAATTGTTCAGTTACTTTTTTTCTAACTCGTGTATTGAAGATAAAAGATTGGAGTGGGTGAGGAGCGAGATGGGTTGTACGTGCTAGACGTTTATCAAACTATTGTAGCCATATTGACCTCTCCCACGTCTTGGTCATCCTTTGTATGTTTGTATGAAACTTTTTATGCAATATGACTGTAAAATAGTTGTTGAAAACTTGTCTTTGTGATGTGTGTCATCGTGATAAACAATCTAGATTATCTTTTATTTCCAGTGAAATCTCTACCAATAAAGATTTTGAATTAGTTCACATTGATATTTGGGGACCCTACTTTCAAAGTTCAATCAGCAGGGCTCATTATTTTTTCACTTTGGTAGATGATTTTTCTCAATGGTTTGAGTGTATTTGATGCGTCACAAGAGCGAGGCTAAACAACTTATTCATTTTTTTTCATATGGTTCAAAATCAGTTTCAACGTCAGGTTAAGTCCTTTAGAATTGATAATAGATCTAATTTTTCTCTCACGATGTTCAAGAGTTCTTTGAACATAATGGTGAACATCACCAACACAGTTGTGCGTACACGCCTCAGCAAAACTGCATGGTTGAGCAAAAACATAGACATCAGCTCGAAGTTGCACGATCTTTAATGTTTCAAGACAATCTACCATTCAAAATCCGGGGGGGGGGGGTTGGATTGTGTTCTGACTGCTACTTGATAAATCAGACTCCCACTCCTCGACTTAGAGAAAACAACATCATATGAGATCTTATTCAGTCGTAAACCAACATATACACATGTCAAACTTTTTGGATGTCAGTGTTATGCCACTAACACATAACAAAATAAATCAAAATTTGATCCAAGAGTTAAAGAGGTGTATTTTTGTTGGTTATCCTTTTGTATAAAAAACATATAAGGTATATGATTTAGAATCTCATAGATGTTTTATGAGTCGTGCTGTTAGTTTTCATGAGTATGTTTTTTCTCTTCATACGATAAATGAGGGTGACAATGATGTAGCATTGCCAATTCCTTGGTCCACGGATGTCCCACCTACTGAGACAAAGTCCATTGATCGTTCAAACTCATCACCCACTCATGCAAACACTCACCCTGAAAATACCATTAAGTTCATTCTATATGAACCCCAAGTTATTGAACATAATATCAAAAGATTCACTCATGAAAAAAGATCATATGTTATGCTGAGAGATTTCTACTTTACAACCGCTCAATCTAAACGGGTTTCTCTCATCTCTTCAAGCACGAAATCAAGAGATACATGATTTCCCTTGGTCAACTGTGTCTTTTTCAATAAATTCTCTCAATCTCACCAAAAATTGTTGTTAGCCATTTCCTTTATAGATAAACCCAAGTCGTTCCAACATGCTGTTCAAGATTCTTGCTGGCGTGATGCCATGAGTGTAGAAATACAAGCTATAGAGGAGAAGAACACCTGGTTTGCTACTTCTTTTCTTAAAAGGGTAAAACCTGTGGGGCTGCAAATGAATCCATAAGGTGAAGTATAAATCTGATGGGTCTATTGAATGATATAAGTCCAAATTCGTAGCAAAAAGTTACTCACAACAGAAGTGGTTAGATTATCATGTAACCTTTGCTCCTGTTGCTAAATTGATTTTTGTGAGATGCCTTCTTGCCATAGTTGTTATGAAAAATTGGACCCTTCATCAAATAGACATTTACAATGCATTTTTGGATGGGATGTCAACATGGATATGCCTTCTAGGATTGTCACACATGGAAGAAATATGGTATGCAAGCTTAACAAATCCTTGTACAGTCTCAAACAAGCTCCTAGAGATTAGTTTTCAAATTTTTTGTCTATATTGGTCCAATATGGCTTTGCACAATCTAAGGTTGACTACTCATTATTCATGTATTCCAATAATAATGTTTTTGTTGCCATTTTAGTATATGTGGATGATCTGGTAATAGTATGGAATGCCAATGCTACTATTGATGAGTTAAAAAAATATCTAAGCAAAAGTTATTGTATGAAGGATCTTGGCTTACTGAAATATTTTTTGGGTATAAAAGTCTCTAGGTCCAAAGCTGAAATATGTCTAACCCAAAGGAAGTATGCCTTCGACATTTTAAATGAATCAAGGATGTTGGGAGCTAAGCCAATTGACTTTTCAATGGATCAGAAGTTGTCATTGACGTCTACTGAACTACGTGATCCCTCTGCATATAGTAGATTGGTTGGATGCTTAATTTATCTGAATATTACCCATCCCGACATCATGTATGTTGTTTATATTTTTAGTAGATTCATGCAGACATCAAGAAAACCTCATCTAGAGGCAGCTCAACGCATGATACTCTATTTGAAGAAGAGTCTTGGTCAAGGTATTCTCCTTTCAGCCTCATCCAATCAGCACATTAAATGTTATTGTGATTCAAATTGAGCAGCATATTTAGAGTCTCAAAAATAGGTAACGAACCATTTTTATTTTTCTGGATAAGAGCCCAATATCATGAAAGACCAGGAAACAAAATATCATTTTCCATTCGTCTGCAAAGCTAAATACTGTGCTATGGTTAATGCTACTTGTGAAATAACTTGGTTGAAGTTTCTCTTCAAAGATCTTCAAGTTGAAGTAACCTGCCCTGAGGATCTAATGTCTGACAATCAAGCTGCAATTCATATCACAATGTTTTATATATGAAAGAACAAATCCTATCGACATTAAGTTCTAGAAAAGCGCACTGATGGTGTCATTAGGACTACTTATGTTCAGACAAAAGATCAAGTTGACGATCGCTTTTACAAAGGCCTTGGGGAAGGACCAATTTACGTTCTTGTTTTAGATCTCCACTCTCCATTTTGAAGGAGAGTGTTGAGATTTGAATGTCGTGTATAGTAAGCTACAAATTGTGAGAATAGTTTTTTCTTTCTTTTAATCGTTAATCCCACGATATCAGGTAAACCGCATATATGTATTCGCGTCTTATATTCTATTCAACATATGAGATACGGTTTTCGCCCATTAACAGGTCTGCCAAGTTCATACGCTTCACAGTTCAAAGTCATACCGAATCTCCTATATTCTATATTTCTAACTTGGGCTCCTTCTCTTTCTCTCAAAAAAAAAAAGGGAAAAAATGAATACGCTGTGGATTGCGAAGTCTATACCGTATTACTGTTGCACATGAGGGGCAAATTTCTGGTCAAACTTGGCGTGTGAACTCCGTAAGGGAGCCCCTTCCTCCTCTCGTCCTCACCCGCCTTGTTCTCTCCTCCCCTTCCCTTCCCTGATAATTATGTCTCCCGCCGTCTTCTTTCTCCTCTGCCGATCGAAATGAAAAGCATTGGAGCTAGCTAACACATCCAAAACGACGACGATCAAGAAGAAGAAGCAGTATCTCTGCAATTCACGGCAATCCTTCGTCCCAGATCGACAAAGTCATCGTTGGCCCTGGGCATTTTAGCTGCCACAGTCGTGTCGTGGATTCAGCTTTTATATTCAGAACGTAAGGGGTTTCTCTCGTTTTCTTATGCCTAACGTCGAATGGAAGAGGGATTCTCTGGTCAATTTCTCAGCGACCGCGCTAGTGGTCTTTAGGGTGGGGGGTTGTTGTGGAATCCCCTAATGTTTCGCGTTGGCATCGCGCCTTACTCCCTCGGTTCGATCGATAAGCTTTACTAGCGAGCATACTCTCAGGCTTGTTCCGAGTGGTTGAATCTCTTTCCTCCTCCATCTTCTGCTTCCAAGAGCCACGGGTGGTTCCGTCGCATTGTGCTAGCTAACTAGTGCAAACAAATTAAAGCGGGTTGGGTTGATTATGGGATTCCCACTTCCCGGCTGTTTCTCCGTATGTTTTCATCCTTCAACCTCGGAACCCCTTGCCGAAGGTGCTAAAGGCGGTAAGTAATTTCATATCCAATCTAAACCTTCTTTGTCATGTATCACCGTTGCATAAATAAATGAAACTGTGCGTTCCCTATTTATCTATCTCTTGTGTAGAGTCAGAGTTGCCAAACGTTGCGTATGGACGCTTGTACTCGTGCAAGGAGTTGAGGGTCGCCACTCGAGACTTTCAATCATCCAACAGGATCGGTCAAGGCGGCTTTGGCTCCGTCTTCAAGGTCTAGTTGATGTTCCTTTGGATTGGATGTATGCAGTTCACGCATATGGTTACTTGATCTCGTTCTTCGTTCCTTTACTCGAATTTTAACTGATATTCCTAATTTAACTGTCGTGACACTGCACTGGTTAATCACGGTTGTATCTTCCAGTTCTCTTGAAGAGAATCTTCACCCATTTTTTGTGCCTTCCAGGCAAAGAAACAGGGAACATAAATAAGGATGAGGAGAACTGGATGTGAATTATATGCTTCATGCCATCTTCGTCTCCTCTCCAGTTTTTACGTCTGCAATGCAATTGATTGGTTATCCTTGTTACCCCATGGTTTCCTTTTTAGTGAGAATTTGGGTGCTCGGCTTATTAGAAAGCACCTGTACTTTTGAAAGGCCGGTTGTTGGCTGTTGGGGCAATAAAAGGCGATTCTTCTTCATCCACTCATTTGTAACAAATGGCAGTCATAACATACAAGTTTGAGGAGTTGCTTGGGAAGCTCCTCAAATAGTTTCAATAATGGGAGCTGGCTTCCTTAAATTTGAAACAACTAACGAGACTCCTAAAGATTCTAGATCAAAGCTCTGAAAATATATGGAATCTCTAAGCGCATCCTTTTACTAGTCTTTTATCAAATAACATGGAAAAGACCAACATAGTAATATCTAACAAAGTTACCGGCTAACTGGGTTTCCTATTCCTTCTACCCTCCACTCTTGACCCTCCTGCCTTCCTAAGCATGATAACTTATATGCTGTTAACTTTTGCTTGCATTGTATTATTTGGTTCCCAACCTGCCACGTCACAAGCAGAGACACCAAACAATAAAATCTGAGAACAAACTGGAAAACATAAGGGCCTTATCAGCATTAAAAACACATGGCGGTATGACTGAATACCAGTCTACTGCTTCATATGGGGAGCTAACATACCATGACCCTCTACTTGCATATTTTCCCCAACTTCATCATCCTCTAAATGTATAATTAAACATATAGGCACATTTTTTTTCTGATTTTTTATTTGGTTTTTCCTGTAATTGTGAGATTAATATTCAATTTTCAGAATTGCACTTGTTTCCTACTCAAAGCACATTTCACTCATATACACTCACACACATCACAAAAATTGTTGTCGTGGAATGTTATGCTTCTGTCACAACTCATCCATTGTCCGTATACACATTGATGCAACTTTTCGTGAAAGTATTTTTAAAAGATGTTTTTCAATAAAATTCGTTTGTGTAAACTATGCATCAAATTTTAAATTCTGGTTCACGCTAGTGGTGAAGTCCGGGTCGAACACAGAGAACGTGAAAAAAAACTTTTGCACCCCACACAATAACGATTTTTATTGCCTTGAATAAAAAAAATAAATAAACTAAAATGTGTTACCCTCTGCAGAGGGCTAAAAAAAAAAGCCTTATTACAACCCAACTTAAAGTAAATGGCCTTGTAGCCCTAAAAAAATAAAAATAAAGAAAACTAAAATCTGCAAAGGTCTTCTTCTCTTGTGATCTAGCCTCTTTTGTTTACTTGGATGCTACAGCTGAACCATCAGGCTTAAAGGTTCCTTTTTAAGGGGCATATCCCTTGAGTGGCTCTTTGAGGGGCCTTTTAGCGCAAGAAAGCCTTCCCTGCAAAACTCAAAAACACAAAAAAAACACAACAAAGAAAATGCAGGGAACACTCTCTAAAACGAATGTTAGTTATATAAAAATAAGAAACAAGAATTAAAACTAACTAAATCTAAACTAAATAACTAATTTGATCTAACAAACTAACTACAATATAATGAACTAAAATTCTAACTAACTCCAAAACAAATTAAAACAAACTCTAACTAACTAATGATCAAGAAAAACGTGAAATCAAAACTAATTAATTACAAAAATCATTAAAACACATTAACTATCTATAATGTAAAACAATAAACTAACCTCTAATCTACAAGGATTCCGTAATACTAAAACTATAAACCAGATTAATAACCCATAGTAAACTAACTAACTAGAACACACTTGCTGCAGTCTCAAAAAACTATAATTTGATTAACATCAATCACACTGATGTGTGAATTGCATTAATTGACATGAATTATTCACACACGTTTGTGCATGGACTCATTGAGGCTCGCAATATACTATTATTTCCAAAAGAATTAACAACCGACCTATGCTGACTACAAAAATTAAAATAAATTTTTTCTGAACTATCTAACGCAGCTAAGTCAAACAATGTTGGCTGAGAGAACTTGATCTGCATTAATCACACTCGATTGTGATTAACGCTATCAACATCTGGTTCACGCACAACCTGATTATGAATAAAGAGACGCTGACCAGATTACACAATTAAATCATGATTAATGATTCACTTTGATCAGGTTGAAACTATAATGAAATGGTGGTCTTCTACAAATGCACGAACAACTCACAAACAAGTGTCTATTGGAGACACTACAAGCATGACCCTTAAAGGGTATAAAAGGAAGAACACTTCAACAACAACAACAACTACGCCTTCATCCCAAAACAATTGGGGTCGGCGATATATTGGTTCATATTCATAGGGTATGACTAAGTTTTTATGCTGGCTGTCACAGGCCTACCGCAACCCTCCTCCTTTATCCAGGCTTGGGACCGACAGTGTATAACTAAACAGTTATACACAGGCGGAGTTTATATTGGAGGGGTTCACCCCTATATATACAAAATAGTAGAAGAGAGAGGAGAGCTCATTTTGAGCTCTCCAAAAGAGTCGTTGGACTCTAGTCCAATGACTCTTATTCTAGCCGTTGGACTCTAGTCTAACGACTCTTATTCTAGCCGTTGGACTAGAGTCCAACTACTATAGCACAGTCTAGTTCCAACAAAAAACTTGACTGGATGAAATATCTAGTTCCTATTGAACTAAATGCTAAAAGAAAAATAAAGAAAAAATAAAAGATAAATAAAAAATAATAAAAGAAAAAATATATATAATAATAATATTAAATAATAATAATATTATTATATATATGTATTATAATTTACATTTTAACACTCCCCCTCAAGCTTACGGTATAATAAGCGAAAGTTTGTCTAAGAGAAAGTGAAATCTGGGAGCAGCGAGAGGCTTGGTGAAGAAGTCTGCTAATTGATATTCTGATGTAACATATGACAGATCATTGATTCCATATAAGTATTCCTCTCTGACATAATAACAATTTATCTAAATGTGTTTGGTGCGCTTATGGAATGTCTGGTTGCTTGCAATGTAGATTATACTTTTGTTGTCACAACACATCTTTGAAGCTTGCGTTGCTTCAACTCCCATATCCGCTAGCAATCGTCTGAGTCAATCAACCTCCATAGTGGTGGTTGCCATGGCTCTGTATTCAGTTTTGGTGGAGGAAAGAGAGATCTTCTGCTACTTCTTGCACCTCCACGAAATTAAGGCTTCACCTAGGAATACACAAAAACCACTAGTGGAGTGCTTATTATTGGGATCACCTCCCCAGTCAGCATCAGTGTATGCAATTAAATTTAATAAAGATGAAGCATGCAAGAAGAGTCCTTGTGAAAGAGAGGATTTTAAGTATCTAATAATACACAAAACTGCTCCCATATGCACAGAGGTGGGAGCATGCTGAAACTGACTGACTGTATGAACAATATGAGCTATATCTGACCTAGTAATGAAAAGATAAGAAAGAGCTCCAATAAGCTGTATGTAAGGAGTAAGATCATCAAGAAGTTCTCCATCATCAATTTTCATTTTAACGTTGACAACTTTTGGAGTGTCTACTTTCTTATCATCTGTAATTCCAGACCTGAAAACAATATCAAGAGCAAATTTAGATTGAGATATCAAATACCCCCGAGGGGAATAAGCGACTTTAATGCCTAAAAAATATTTTAATAAACCTAAGTCAATCATTTCAAAGTGTTTTTTAAGAAGAGTTTTGATATTTGCAACTCCTTGTTTGTCGCCTCCGGTGATGATCATATTATCTATATAGAGAAGGAGAATAATGATGCCTGCATCAGATTTCTTAACAAACAAAGCAGTGTCAGTTAAATAAGGTTGAAAACCAATATCAAACATAACATGACTAAATCGGTTATACTAGACTTTTTGAGCTTGTTTAAGACCCTAAAGAGTTTTTTCTAGACGAAGAGCTTTACCCTTAGAAATGCTAATATCAGGCGGAGCTTCCATGTATACTTCTTCAACGAGATTCCCATTCAAGAAAGCATTTTTGACATCCAATTGAAAGATAGACTATTTTCTAATGGAGGTCAAGGCTATTAAAGTTCTGACAGTAGTCATTCGGGCTACATAAGCAAATGTTTCTTCTTAATCGATGCCATACTCTTGGGCATATCCTTTTGCTACTAAACGAGCCTTATACCTTTTCGGGGTTCCATCACTTTTGGTTTTGACTTTGTATACCCACCTACAACCTATAGGTTTCTTACCTGCAGGGATGTCTTGAATAGTCCAGGTGTTGACATTTTCTAATGCATCAAATTATACTTTCATGGCTTCTATCCATTCTATATGATTTTTGGCTTGAGAATAGGATGATGGTACAACATATGATTATATTAATACAATAGTTGTCCTATATGTGGGTGAAAAAGATTCGTAAGACACAAAATTTTCAGGATGTCTAGAAATTCTAGACGTACTTTTGGGTAGAACTTCAATGTATTTTTCTAATGCACATGAAAGATTTTGCTCTCTACGTCTTGAATATTGTAGACTAACATTCCTATGGATTTGCTCTTCATTATCATCATTTTCAACAACAATAGAACTTTGATCATTGTCAAGGTCACATTCAAAATCACATTCATTGGATTTTGAAGTTAGATCAATTAAAAACGAGTATTCAGTGACATCCTTGTTTTTCAAATTCAAAGAAGCTTTCTTTTTCCAAGAAAGATACATTTCTTGACACATATAATTTGTTATTTTGAAAATCGAAACACCTGTAGCCTTTTTGATTATCAGCATATCCTAAAAAGGACATGGGATTGCACGAGGAGAGAGATTGTCATTTTTGTTGGTGAAAACAAAACATTTGCATCCAAAGACTCTTAATCTAGAATAATCTGGAGTTAAATTAACAAGTTTTTCTATTGGAGTTATATTATTTAATAAGGAAGATGACAGCCTATTGATAAGGTAGGTGGCAGTTAAGACCGCCTCAGCAAACAAACTTTTTGGAACTTGATTTGCAATTAGGAAGTTCCTAATTGTTTCCATAATGTGCCAATGTTTGCGTTCCACTAGGCCATTCTGTTGTGGAGTGTGTGGACATGATCTTTGATGCGTAACACTCTGTAAATTGAGATAGTCTTTGAATTCTTTGGACATAAACTCTCCCCCTGAATCAATGTGAAAAATGAAAATATCATTTTGAAACTTATTTTTAATCATTTTATGAAATATTTGAAAGTTAGCAAAGACTTCAGATTTATGTTTAAGAAAATAAATCCAAGTATGTCTAGAAAAGTCATCAACAAAAATGACATAATATGCATAACCACCTATGTCACATGGGTGCGGGTGCAGGGATTCAACACTTCCAAAAAAACCGGGTGCGGTAGGGGCAAAAATGTAATATATATATCATGTATAGTGTATATGTATGAATGTATGGTAGCTGTTAAGGTCCATGACATTTATGCCCAACTTACTTTTTACCATTTTTTTATCTTATATGGTTGTCCCCAAAGATGAAAGTGATGAGTTGTGGAGCCTGATTCATTGTTTTTGCCCTTGAGGAAGGGGGGTCCGGGGGCTCCCCCCGGCGCGGGTCCCGCTGCGCGGTCAGCGGGCGGGGGTCTAGGGGGGGTCCGCTCCTGGCGGGGGGTTATAGGGGGGCAGCGCCCCCCCAAAGATTTTTTTTTAAAATTCTGCAGCCCATTTCATAGGGCAAAAAAATAAAAAAAAATCCAAAAAAATGGACAAAAATGACCCTGGCTGCACCCAGGGTCGGGTTGACCGCACCCGCACCCGCGTCGAGTCGCGTCGACGCGGCTGCGGCACCCTGCTAGCCGAATCCCAGTGACATAGATAACCACCTTTGGAAATAACTGGTGCCGGGCCCCAAACATCTGAATGTATTAAAGTGGTCGTGAAGAAACAAAAGTTCTACTAAGAAATGGTAATCTTTTCATTTTGCCAAGAATGCAATCTTTACAAGAAAATTTTTTAGAATTACAAAATTTTATCAAACTTGGAAAATATTAAATTTTAGACATATGAGGATGGCCAAGTCTTTTGTGTCATAAATTCAATTCTAATTTCTGAACATTATATTAAAATGCATTCTTGTGTAATTTCAAAACGTCCACGTAATAGAGTCCTCCTTCTCTATGGCCTTCCCCAATCAGCTTTCCTGACTAACGATCCTGTACCTAATAACCATGACAAAAGAATGAGATATTACATCCATAGTCAGAGATTTGCGAGACAGATAAAAGATTCAAACTAAGTTTAGGGATATATCTAACTTTTGGGACAAAAAATTTTTGGATTTTTGAAAATTTTCAAAACATCCTATTCCTTTTATTTCAAGAGATGTGCTATCGGCTGTAAGAAAATTTTTCATCTGTACCTGGAGAGAGAGAGCGAGAGAGAGAGAGAGAGAGAGAGAGAGAGAGAGAGAGAGAGAGAGAGAGAACCCAAAGTGGTGATTGCGACTGTCACAATTTTCTTTATGAAATCGTGACCTAATGACTGTATTAATATGCTTAAGTTTACATTGTGGGTCGGGTCAGGTCTGGTGTAATATCCGAACCCCGAGCAAAAGTAAAAATACCATTAAAAATACAGAGGACTTATACATGAATGAACTTGGGTCTGGTATAGGATCCAGACCCGAAACACTGTTCACCTTTTTCAATGTGAACGTGCTTGAATATCTCAAGCATTTCTTCCATTTTTGCCCCATGCTTGCCAAAAAATTTTGGTTTCTCAAAAGCTTCTGGAAAGGAGGCCTTGGGTATATATGATATGGAAAGCTCAGGTGGTGGAGCCCTCCCACTTTCTTGGGGGTAAGTCTCCGGGGACCGATTGATCACTCTTCAACCTGTGAAACTCTTCAGTCGTCTCTGTGGTGCGTCTCCGTAGTGCCATGAAATTCCTTCCCACTCCTAAGGATAGTAATAGCCTGAACCTGCTCGTGATGTGAGTCATTTATGTGCAGGCCATAATGCATGGGTTTCTTGTCCCTCGGGTTGACAGCAGACTGACTAGGAAGGCTCCCTTTGTGGCGCCTGCTCACGACCTCAATCATCTATCCCATTTGAGTCTCCAGCTTGGCTATTGACTGCGTGTAGAAGTTGATGTTGGGCTTTATGTCAGAAAAGGCCTCGAGGAGCTTGTCCTGAAAAGATTGACTCGATGTGTGTTCTTGAGGAGGAGGCAGACTAAACTGGGAAGGGGCCCATGAGAATGTAGGTCTTGGGTAACTTTGTGGGAAGTTACCTGGTCTGACCTGTGTCTGAGAAGGAATGGAGGATGAGTTGTGTGGATTTCTCCACATAAAGTTAGGGTGGTTTCACTATCCCGGGTTATAGGTAGGTGCATATGGATCATGCACCGTTCCTCGACAGCGGCACAAAAAATTTGATGCAACTTTTCTTAAAAGTATTTTTAAAAGATATTTTTCAATAAAATTCGCTTGTGTAAACCATGCATCAAATTTCAAATTCCGTTCACACTAGTGGTGAAGTTCGGATCGAACACAGGGAATGTGAAAAAAAAAAACTTTGTACCCCACACAATAACGATCTTTATTGCCTTGAATAAAATTAATAAATAAACTAAAATGTGCTACCCTCTGCGGAGGGCTAAAAAAATAAAAAGGCCTTACTGCAACCCAACTTATAGTAAATGGCTCAGTGGCCCTAAAAAAATAAAAATAAAGAAAACTAAAATCTGCAAGGGTCTTCTTCTCTTGTGATATAACCTCTTTTGTTTGCTTGGATGCTACCATTGAACCATCAGGCTTAAAGGTCTCTTTTTAAGGGGCACATCCTTTCAGGGGCTCTTCGAGGGGCCTTTTATTACAAGAAAGCCTTCCTTGCAAAACTTAAAAACACAGAACAAAGAAAACATAGGGAACACTTTCTAAAACGAATGTTAGTTATATAAAAACAAGAAACAATAATTAAAACTAACTAAATCTAAACTAAATAACTAATTTGATGTAACAAACTAACTACAATATAATGAACTAAAATTCTAACTAACTCCAAAACAAATTAAAACAAACTCTAACTAACTAATGATCAAGAAAAACATGAAATCAAAACTAACTAATTGCGAAAATAGTTAAAACACACTAGCATCTAATCTACAAGGATTCCGTAATACTAAAACTATAAAACATATTAATAACTCATATTAAACTAACTAACTTGAACACACTTGCTGCAATCTCAAAAAATTATAATTTGATTAACGTCAATCACGCTGATGCGTGAATTGTATTAATTGACATGAATCGTTCGCACACGTTCATGCATGGACTGTTTGAGGTTCGCAGTCTACTATTATTACCAAAAGAATTAACAGCCGACCTATGCTAACTACAACAATTAAAATAAATTTTTTCTGAACTAACTAACACAACTAATGAGAATTAGCTATTAAGGTTAAAAGAGAGTGTTATAGAAATCTAAGTAAGAGTCGTGATAATGAGAATTTGGAGAAGTATATGATAGCAAAGAAGGAAGGTAAAAAAGTAGTTTGAAACGCGAGGGATAAGGTATATAAGGAGGTTTATGACAAGTTGGATACCAAAGAGGGCGAGAAGGATATTTATAGACTTGGAAAGATGAGAGATAGGAAATCGAGGGATCTGGGTATGGTTAGATGTATCAAAGATGAAACGCAAAGGGTTTTAGTCAAAGATGAGGAGATTAAGGAGAGATGAAAAGATTATTTTGATAAGCTATTTAATGAAAGTCATGCTCAGGATCTTGGAGACTTCTCCATTCCTTTTTATGAGATGAATCGTGACTTCATGTGCAAGATTCAAAAGAAAGAAATTGCAGAGGCTTTGAAGAAAATAAAATCAAGAAGGACAGTTGGCCTAGATGGTATACCTATCGAGGCTTGGAAATGCTTGGGTGAGAAAGGTTTAGAATGGTTGACAAATCTTTTTAACAAGATTTGACGGACAAATAAGATGCCTAATGAGTGGAGGAAGAGTACTTTGGTGCCTCTATATAAGAATAAGGGTGTTATACAAGATTGCACAAACTATCGTGGTATAAACTCATGAGTCATACTATGAAACTTTGGGAGAGAGTGATTGAGTATAGGTTGAGGAAGGTTGTCATGATATCGGAGAGTCAATTTGGTTTTATGCCTGGAAGATCAACTATGGAAGCTATACATCTTTTTAGACAACTTATTGAGAGATATAGAGAGAGGAACAAAGATTTGCATATGGTTTTTATTGATTTGGAGAAGGCATACAATAGAGTACCTAGGGATGTTCTCTGGTGGATAATGATGAAGAAATGTTTTTCTCTCAAGTATACTATGTCGCATGGGTGCGACACGGGTGCGGCGCAATTTTAAAATTTTTGGACACGGGGACTCGGCTATATATATATATATATATATATATATTTTTAAAAGTGCACAGACACAACACAGTCTGTGACTGTGCACAGTCACAGACTGTGACTGCAACACAACTACTGTGCACAACACAACTACTGTCTGTGCACAGCACTGTGCACAACACTGTGCACAACACTGTGCGCTGTGCATTTTTTAAAATAAAAAATATAAAAAAATTCATTTTTTAGGGACAAATGGACATTTTTGGACTCGGTCAAAGTTGATCGAGTCCAAAATGTGGACGGACTCGGCATCAACTCGTTGACCGAGTCCGACTCGGCGTTGACCGAGTCCAGGCTGAGTTCGAAGCCGCACCCGTGTCCGCACTCGTGTCGGGACGTGTCGACTCGGGTGTGTCACCTCCCTAGCCAAGTTCGTGTGACTTAGCAAGTATATTAATATAATTAAAGATATGTACAAAGGAGTAGTAACCAATGTCCGCACTTGTGAATGGGTGACAACCAATTTTCCTATAACGGGTGGGTTACATCAAGGATTTGCATTAAGCCCTTTCCTATTTGCTATAGTGATGGATGATCTTACGAGATCAATTCAAGAAAATGTGCCGTGGTGTATGTTGTTTGCTGATGATATTGTTTTGATTGATGGGTCTAGAGCTGGGGTTAATTCTAAGTTAGAATTATGAAGACAGACATTTGAAGCAAGAGGTTTTAAGTTGAGTAAGAGTAAGACAGAATATATGGAACATTGGTTTAGTAAGCAACGAAGTAGTGATGGGAGTCTAGTGAAGCTTGGTGAGCAAGAAATATCGGTAGATGACTGTTTCAAATATTTGGGATCTATCATTCAAAAGTATGGAGAAATTGATGGAGATGTAAATCATAGGATAAAGGTTGGGTGGATGAAATGAAAAAGTGCAACTGGAGTGTTGTGCGATTGTAGAATGCCATTGTGGTTGAAGGAAAAGTTTGATTGGACGACAATTAGGCCCGCTTTATTATATGGTACGGAATGTTGGGCTGCCAAGAGACATCATATTCAAAAAATGAGTGTAGCTGAGATGCGTATGCTTAGATGGATGTGTGGAAATACAATAAAAGATAAGATTCAAAACGAGGAGATACGTAAGAAGGTAGGCGTTGCATCCATTGAAAATAAGATGAGAGAGAATCGTTTACGGTGGTTTGGACATATTTGGCGAAGGCCTAATGATGCTCCAGTTAGAAGGATGGAGAAATGGAAAAATATATTAGTTAAAAGAGGTTGGGGTAGGCCTAAGAAGACTTGGATGGAGATGATAGGAAAGGATATGAATGCTTTGAACCTCACCGAGGACATGACATTTGATAGAAATGATTGAAGGAGAAGGATTCATGTGGAAGACCCAAAATGATTTTCTTTTTTGGTTCATATTGCTGACCCCAATTGTTTTGGGATGAAGGCGTAGTTGTTGTTGTATAACTAACACAGCTAAGTCAAACAATGTTGGCCGAGAGAACTTGATATGCATTAATCACACTAGATCGTGATTAACGCTGTCAACATCTGGTTCACGCACAACCTGATTATGAATAAAGAGGCGCTGACCAGATTACACAGTTAAATCATGATTAACGATTCACTTTGATCAGGTTGAAACCTATCCAACGATCACGCTGGGTGGGTTTCAATCTTCCCAAAAATGATACATTTAATCAGGTTATTGCACGTTATAATAAGCCGCTTTTTCAAACAGAAGACGTGCAATCCTTGAATCCGATTGAATCAAAATAATATAAAGAACAGAATTCGAGAACTCACGCCAACTCTGATCAAATGTGAACAGCGTGGTCAGACCAGACGTCTAGAAAATTAAACAACGCAAATCAAGATCTGTGTGAGTCCAGCACTTCACGCTGGTCGTTTGTTGTTTCACCAGACTGATCAGCGCGAATGCACGGATCGGTTTCTGACCTCTAGAAAGAACAATGTTGCGTCTTCTAAAACGAACATTAACTAAAGTAAAACGACAACTATTATATGATATAACGTATTTTGATCTAATGTGTAGAAAACAAAAAAACATGAAATGAGACTAATCTAAATGAACCAATAATGCTGAAAATAAAATATGATGCACACAATAAATCTGAACTACTTACGACTAAAATAGAGAGATAGAGGAAAAGAAGAAAACCGATGGGGGAGAAGAAGCGAACCTCACAGCCCCTTTTGATGGAGGGGTTGAGAAGAAGAAGCAATCGCTCCCGTGGTTGAATGCACACTCCGACGACAGGGTGAGAAGCTCCGACGATAGCAAAGATCAGAAGTAGGATGAGGTCCAGGATCGAAGAAGGGAAGAGACAGGGAAGAACCGGTGATCGAGCGGAACGAGAGAGAGAGAAGGAACGAAGAGGAGAGGGAGAGAAGCGGCTGGCATTTTTCTCAATGGGAGGACACCGACCTCTCTCTAAAAAATATTATTTATAATCTAAACCTATGTCAAAATACGTTTTTTTTCCTGAAGACTTCTTTTAATTTTTCAAAATTCTAAAAACTATTCTAAAAACGTGTTTTAGAAATTAAAATTCCTAAAAGAATTAAAATGCTAATGAAAACTCCTAAAAGACTTAAACTACTCCAAAGCAAATAGGTAGAGTATAATGTGCATTTTTTTTCTTTTTGAAATTAAACAAACATCCTGAAAACGTTGATAAGAATGGGTTTTTATTCCATTTTTGCGATGGATCATGCATAAAAACGTGAATTTACAATGAATAAATTATGCATGATCTCACATGATTATTTTAATACAGACTTTTTTATTCATTCATATCATATTCATTTTTCCACTAGTTGGATTTTCTTCCACAGAAATTGTAATTCAGATTTTTACACACACACACATCCCTCAATATCTGTAGCTGTAATGTTCTCTATCCTGCCATCCACAAGACATGAAAACCCTGTTTTCGTACCCATGTCTTGCAACAGAACTTCCCACACCTACTACTCAAGGGCAATGATTGCGAGAACAAAGTTGAAGTGACAAAGTGAACATATGATGATAAAAACTAAATCCTTCTAAGTGTGCACGTGAGCATGCATGTGTGATGTGTGTGCATTTGTGTAAACAAATCCCATATGTAAATCATTAGGTATAAATGAATCAAAAGCTTGCCTGTTAGCTTAGCCAAAAAAAAGAAAAGAAAAGAAAAGAAAAGCTTGCCTGTTAGGCCATTCTCATCTTCAATGTTTAGTTTCTTTAAGTAACTAAATGAGAGCATAGAGAACCATTTATATAACTGGTTATTCCATCTCTGCCCTTCCATGCTTTCCAAATCTCATCACCCACCATGTCTGTTCCAACGTTGCCTGAAAAGTCCTCCCTCTCCATTATTATCACATGCTCCACCCTCACCACATTAGTCAAAAACCAACTCCATCCTACCACATGGTCCAATCCAACAGGCATTTGGAGGTTAATATCTACCAAATCTTGTGAGAGAGAGAGGTATCCAACCTGAAAACAACTTAACAGTATAGTTATTTACTTTGGATTCTTTGGATCAAAACTACCCCCATTGCCATGTACGTGAAATCTTTTGTATCTCTGACCCATCTTCTTTAAGGAGGGCCATAGTTGGATCTGATCCGAAGGACAAACCAGAAACATATCTTGACTTTTCAAATCTCTATGTATTTAGGTACATATTTTTAAACACAAAAGGGGACACAACTCTTTGGATTGTTAATTTTGAAGAACTCACATTCTTTGTGTCGAGAGGTGGAATGCACTGTCTAAGTTCCTTTTCCTCTTTTTGCCCTGATCACCGACTGTTATTATATGTGATCTTTAAGATTTGATTGGAGGTTCTTGCTAGGTTGTTGCTGTGATGCCATCAAAGACTAATCAATTTGGTACAAGATGAGCACTTGAAGATTTGTTTTTTATCATTTTCTCTATGTAATATTAATCAATGTAGTGGTTTGCAATTATTGCGGTTTGTACTTTTACTTTTTTGCATTTGTGTTGTCCAGCTAGATCACTGTGCTGTTTCAGTTTGCTTAATTCTTAATAAGCTTTGACTGGATCAGCAGGGAAGACTGAAGGATGGCACTGTTGTTGCTGTAAAAGTGCTTTCTGTTGAGGCGAAACAAGGGGAGAGAGAATTTTTAAGCGAGATAGCAGCCATCTCTAACATCAAGCACGAAAACCTTGTTGAGCTACATGGTTGCTGCATGGATGGAATGAGCAGAATGCTGGTTTATGGTTATGTGGAGAATCATAGTCTTTCTCAAACATTACTTGGTAAGTTCTTACGGATACTTATTTTATTGTTATAAATTTATAATCAGCCATAGTCATATACAAGAACAGACAGGTGTTGCAAAATGCAATTAAACTTTAACCTCATTTAGTTGAATGCTTAGACATACACATACATAATTCTCCACCTTCATGGCAGATGATGGATATGATGGGATCGATTTCAACTGGATGGTTCGGCGCAATATCTGTCTTGGTGTTGCTCGTGGCCTTTCTTTTCTTCATGAGCAGGTTAAACCACACATAGTGCACCGGGATATTAAAGCTAGCAATATACTTCTTGACAGGAATCTTAATCCCAAAATTTCAGATTTTGGATTTGCTAAACTTTTTCCAGATGACATTACACATATCAGCACACGTGTCGCTGGAACATTGTAAGTTTCACCTTATCTCTCCTCTCATCTTTAAGGTGTATCCTTTGTCATTGATGGTGTGCTTGGTTGCTGGAAGTGGCATCTTTCTTGCTCTTACCTGCCATGGTTGGTTTTTGAAATCATTGTGTTTGATGCATCTCTACTGCTTCAGCATATGCTTTTGGATTTTGCATAGTATGCTCGCTTATTCTTGGGCATATGCTTTTGGATATCATTTTGAATGCTTGTTTTTATGACTTGATGTTTGAACATGATATGCGGAGAGTCCATATAAGAATGAATAGTTAAATTTACTGAGTGCTTGAATTCTGCAGCTATACATACTTCTGACAGCCTTTGTCTTCTCTGCTTTGTGAATTCTTAATCCTGAAGGGGTTACCTAGCACCAGAATATGCATTACATGGGAAGTTAACTAGGAAAGCTGATACCTATAGCTTTGGAGTGCTTCTTTTAGAAATAGTCAGCCGCAGGTGCATTGTAAACTCAGCTGTTCTACTTGGGGAGCAAAACCTGCTGGAACGGGTTAGTTTCTTTGCAATTTGTTATTGTCTACTGACGAAGAGAGCCTGTTAATAATAGTTGTTTCCATTCCATGACATGATTCATTGATTTTTTTTTCTTTATCATGTTCTATCTATTTAGTACCTTGAAACTGCATTGCTTCTTTTCATTTTTTTTTCTATGTTTCTATTTTATTCTCCTAGTGTTTCTTAAATTTGTCTAGAAGTTTCTATTTTAATGAATGAAGAAGAAAATTGAGTGAAACATCATTGCCGTCTATATAGAGTTGCATGCTTTGTTTACTAATGTCAGTCTCAAATCCTACCTAAGGTTATCCTCAGCTTGGCTGTTGAGAAAGAAGTTTAGAATAAAACTCAAACTTGAAGTTGTTAGCTTTCTGCTAAATTCCATTATCGGTTTTGCTATTTAGATTTGAATAGGAATGCTTTATAGATTTTTTCTAGAGCTCTTTGCCTCTTTCTTGTTGGCTTCCAAATGGATTTGAAATTGAGATTCCTTACATAAGACAGTGTGGTTCTACTACCAGCACACCTATCCTATCCATGTTCATGAAATAAAAAATCAGTCACTAATTTATCCATAAACACCTCTATTTTTAAGTTGCATATGGTCATTTATATTCTGGGTTCTCTACTTGAGTCAGTGAACCTGTTAGGATCCAAACTCCCATGGAGATCAATCCTGTGGACCCGGGTTCGCTGATCAGGGCACAACTCCGTGGGAAGGTGGGTGCACACGGCTAAGGGGCCGGGCGAGGTCTGGGCAGCTGCTGGTACGGTGCAGCAGCAGCAACTACGGGGCAGGGTCGGCGTGTCCGGGTAGGAGACAGACACGCAGCAGGCGTGCAGGGAGAAGGGGGAAGGCGTGTGTCCTAGGGTAGGGGACACAGTTAAGGGGGAATTGGCTGGGAGAGAGAGAGACGTCTCTCCAGGTTGGCTCACACTAACATGACAGGGAGGCGAGGAGGGAGAATAGCGTTCCCTCCGGCCGGCGATGAGCGGAAGATGATGGGCAGGTGAGGGAGAAGAAATGTTCCCTTGGAAGGCTGACACTCACACAAACAAGAACGAAGAATTGAGAGAATACTCTAAAACTTCATTAAAAAAAATCTAACAGAATACAATTATTTATAGGGCTACAAGGGGAAAGAAGGTAATTCTACTCAGGGGATGTCCCAGCCTAGATGGGACTCTAGGCTGGTTGACCTACTACAGTCCCAGCCTGGGAAGGACTCCAGGCTGGGGCGGTTTTTTCTGCACAGTCCCAGCTGGAGTGGGACTCCAGTGGGGCGGGTCCTCCATGTGAGAAATCAGATGTGGGAGTCACCTTACTATCGTAGCAAGAGATAGAGAGAGAGGTAAGAGGGAAGAGAGAAAAAAATGTTGGGCGGCAATGATGTCTTCTCCCCTTTCCATTGATATTTATATGTTGTACGAGTGGTACAATACAGTACAATAGTACATTGCGCAGGCACGAGATCGCCCTTGTCACAAGCTTAAACTTCAACCTCTGAAGTTTACCTTGCGCCGACACGAGATCGCCCCGACCTCGTTCAGCCTCACAGCAACGGAAGTCTTTTTCTGACACAAGCCGAATGCAACCAATTACCCACACTTGTATTATTCACATAAAATACAATCACTGGTCTGGCTTGCTTTTCTTGCAAAGCCCAGACATTACACATTTATAGCTTTCAAAGGGACATGCCAATCAACGCATCCTTTGGGTCGCACCCTTTTGCAAACACAGGTGTCTTCACACCCCTTTGCCACCAACAGCCACTTGGGTCACACCCCTTTGCAAGTGCAGGCACCTCCTCACCGCACTAGCCATTCGAATTGCATGCCGCCTCGTAATCCGCATTGCGCACGTCACGTCCGACGCACCACGCCTGCCGCCCGTGTCCCGCATGCCGCGCCCGCGCCAATCATGCCGCGCGCGCTGCGCATGCCGCGCGCGCTGCGCATGCCGCGCGCGCTGCGCATGCCGCGCGCGCCGCGCATGCCGCGCGCGCCGCGCATGCCGCGCGCGCCGCGCATGCCGCGCGCGCCGCGCATGCCGCGCGCGCCGCGCATGCCGCGCATGCCGCGCGCGCCGCGCATGCCGCGCATGCCGCGCATGCCGCGCATGCCGCGCATGCCGCGCATGCCGCGCATGCCGCGCGCGCCGCGCATGCTGCGCATGCCGCGCCCGATATTAAGGGTCTAACAGGCCTTCCCCACCAAATGAATCTGACGTCCTCGTCGGGTTCATCTTCTTTAAGAAGGCTTGGATCAGATCCTCAAATTGCCACAAAGTAGTGTCCTTCTCCAACGTTGCTTCTTCTATTGGCAGCCCTTTCCATTTGACAAGGAAGTAAGTCCTTCGATTTTTCTTGCTTTGGCCCTCCACCCTTCGGTCCATGATGAACTCAGCTTGCTTCTGAAACTGTGTTCGTATATTTGGTGGAGCACGCCGTGGCACCATCCGCGAAGGTTCTTCCAAGTCTTCATGGTACTCCTTAAGGAAACTAATGTTGAACACTGGATGTACCTTAATCCTTTCTGGAGGTTCCAGCCTATAAGCCGAACGTCCAATCCGTTTGGTTACCTTAAAAGGTCCGTCATACCGAGGAATGAGTCCCTTATGTGCTGCCTTCCTTAGGATCTTTTTCCAAATCTGGGGAGTGAGTTTCAACAAAACTCTATCCCCAACTTGGAACTCAAGTGGTCGACGCTTCTCGTCTGCCCACTTTTTCATCTGTCGCTTCCTCTCATGCCGCGTTCTTGCGAACCGGTATGCCGCAGGACAGCGACCTTGGTCCTTTTGCTTCACTACCTCATGAGGAGTGAAGGGTTGTTGCCCTGTTGCCAACTCAAAGGGACTCTGACCTGTCGTGGAGGTCTGTTGTAGATTGTAGCAGAACTGCGCAATGTCCAGCAAATCCACCCAGTTTTGCTGATTGGCCAGCACGTAATGCCTGAGATACTCCTCCAACAAAGCATTAACGCGTTCCGTCTGACCATATGTTTGTGGATGATTGCTTGTCGAGAAGTTAAGCGTAGAGCCCATCAACTCGAACAAGGTGGTCCAAAACTTCTTCGTGAATCGCACGTCACGGTCACTCACAATGTTTAGCGGCAATCCCCAATACTTCACAATCTGTTTCAAAAACAGTTGTGCAGTAATCTCCGCTGTATATTCCTTTGGAGCAGGAATGAACGTTGCATACTTTGAAAACCTGTCCACCACGACCATAATCGATGTAAACCCTTCCACCTTGGGCAATCCAGAGATGAAGTCCATCGATATGCTTTCCCACGGTCTGGTCGGCGTCGGTAGGGGCTCCAGCAACCCAGCAACTTTTTTCCTCTCCGTCTTGTCTTGCTGGCATACAAGACAAGTTCTGACATATAAGTCAGTGTCTTCTTCCATCCGCGGCCAGTAATAACTGGATGATAGGAGTGCCATCGTGCGCTCCTGTCCCGGATGTCCCGCCCATGGGGTATCATGTGCCTCCTTTAGTAGCAACTTCCGTAAGCCACCACTGTTAGGCACATAAGGTCGCCTTCCTTTAGCATAGAGAACACCATCCTCTATCCAAAACCGTCTTGTCACCCCCTCTTCCACTTGCTTTAACAAGCGGATAGTGACTGGATCCTTTTGAGTTTCTTCCTTTAAACTCTGCAAGATATCTCCAGATACTTGCGTGATTGAAGCAACAACCACCTCAGGTTCCTCCTTGCGGCTTAAAGCATCAGCAACTGAGTTTTCCTTCCCTGGCTTATACTGCAACTCAAAGTCGAACTCTGCCAAGAAGTCTTGCCACCTAGCCTGCTTAGGCGTCAACTTCTTTTGAGTCGCAAAGCAACTTGTAGCAACATTGTCTGTCCGAACTATGAACTTGGAGCCCAGCAAATAGTGTCTCCATGTTCGTAGGCAATGTACCACTGCCGTCATCTCCTTCTCATGAACAGAGTACCTCCTCTCTGTATCATTGAGTTTTCGACTTTCAAAGGCAACTGGATGTCCTTCCTGGACCAACACCCCTCCTATTGCAAAGTCTGATGCATCGGTATGGACTTCAAATGCCTTCCCAAAATCCGGCAGACGAAGGATGGGTTCTGATGTTACCACCCTCTTCAACTCAGTGAATGCCTCCTGACATTCAGCAGACCAATCCCAGGTCTTGTCCTTTCTGAGCAACTCTGTAAGCACCACCGTCTTTTTAGAGTAGCTCTTCACGAACTTACGATAGTAGTTCGTAAGGCCAAGGAACGACCGCAGCTCCGAGACCTTCTTTGGTTTTGGCCAGTCCGTAATGGCCTGAATCTTCCGTGGATCCATCCTTACTGTGCCTTCTCCGATAATGTGCCAAAGGAAGTGAATTTCCTTCCTTGCGAACTCGCATTTCTCCTGCTTGAGATAGAGTTTATTCTCCCGCAGTTTGGTCAAAACCATTTTCAAGTGCGTCTTATGCTCCTCAAGGGATTGGCTATAAACCACAATATCATCAAGATACACTACTACGAACAAATCAAGGTACTCCCGAAAAACATTGTTCATTAGAGTGCAAAAAGTCGCAGGAGCATTTGTTAGCCCAAAGGGCATTACAAGTGGACTCAGAGCCAGGTTTTGCCTATCATGTCTAATAAGACTGCGGAGAGGATAGGACTCCTGGAGGAGCGACTGGATGCATGGGGCACTCGGTTGACGCTTTTGGAGACCCGAGTTACTGATTTTGATGTCTACATGAGATCTTGGGAGGAAAAATTCGAGAAGTCTCATGGGGAGTTTTCATTCCTCACCATGATTCAGAATGATGTCAAGTCCCTGGGGGATGAGGTAGGCCTTTTAAAATTACTACTTAGTAATTCGGCTGGCACTGAGATGAGAAAGATCAAAGTGCCAGAACCTAAGGCATTTACGGGTGTGCGTAATGCCAAGGAGTTGGAGAACTTTTTGTGGGATATGGACCATTACTTCAAGAATATCAAGACACCGGACGCTGAGAAAGTTGCTATGACCAGCATGTACCTGACCGAAGATGCTAAACTTTGGTGGCGCACTCGGTCTGGGGAAACTGGACGTCCAACTATTGACTCATGGGAGGACCTTGTTCGGGAAATGAAAGAGCAGTTTCTGCCTAGCAATACTGCGTGGGTGGCAAGGAATGCTTTAAGGAACTTGAAGCAGGTTGGTTCTGTTCGGGAATACGTCAAGCAATTCTCGTCGCTCATGCTTGATGTACTGTATTGTACAATACAGTACAATAGTACAATACAATACAGTATGCTGTACAGTACAGTACAATACAGTACAGTAGTACAATACAGTACAGTATGCTGTACAAGTGGTACAATACAGTACAGAAATATATTCATTTACATATACATATTTAACAGCCTCCCTCAAGTTGAGGATGATCTTCAATCATGCTCAACTTGCCCTTAAGTAACCAAAATTGATGACTAACCAATCCTTTGGTGAAGATGTCTGCTACTTGGTCTTCTGATCTGACATACGAAGCCTCAATTTCTTCTGTTTCAATCTTTTGTCTAACAAAATGCTGATCAATCTCAATGTGCTTCGTGCGACAATGATGAATAGGGTTAAAAGAAATATTAATGGCACTTTGATTATCACATAAAAGCAGAGAGGAAGAGATAGGTTCATTCAACTCTTGAAGAAGATGCCGTACCCAAGTGACATCAGCTGTCCCTGCTGCCATTGCCCTGTACTCTGCCTCAGTGCTGGATTTAGCAATGGCCTTTTGTTTCTTACTACTCCAAGTGACAATATTTGGGCCAATAAAAACACAATATCCTGAAACCGACCTACGCTCATCAGGGTCCCCACCCCAATCTGCATCACAATATGTAAGTAAACGGTGTCCTGTAGTGAAGCTTTCATCTTTGTGATAGAGCAATCCATCTCCAATAGTCCCTTTCAGATATCTGAGAATACGCTTAATACATTCCATATGACAATCAGTGGGAGCATGCATAAACTGAGATGCTTGATTTACAGCATAAGCAATGTCAGGTCTTGTAAATGTAAGATATTGCAACATACCAACAATGCGGCGATATAAAGTGGAATCATGATATAATTGGCCTTCTTTTGCACTAAACTTATGATTTAAGACAGATGGGGTGCTGAGAGGTTTACAATTAATCATACCAGTGGTGTGAAGAATGTCAAGAGTATACTTGTGTTGACTTAGAGTGAGTCGATCATCTTGTCTATTGACTTCAACTCCCAAGAAGTATCGCAATGGGCCTAAGTCCTTCATCTTGAATTTGGCCATGAGTAAAGACTTGACCAAGGCAATATGTGCATCATCACTCCCAGTGATAATGATGTCATCAACATATATAAGAACCCAAGTAGTAACATGATCATTCTTATACATAAATAAAGAATGATCAAGTATACTCTTAGAAAAGCCATGCTGCTGAATTTCCATGGAGAAACTCTCAAACCAAGACCGAGATGCCTGTTTTAAACCATAAAGAGACCTTCTCAATTTACAAACCCATGTAGCCGCATCATGTTCACTATATCCAGGAGGTTGCTCCATATACACCTCTTCCTTCAAGTCCCCATGTAGGAATGCATTCTTGACATCCAACTGGCTAAGAGACCAACCATGCTGAAGTGCCAAAGTGAGGATCACACGAATGGTGCCAATTTTGACAACAGGGCTAAAAGTTTCCTCATAATCTTGCCCATATTGTTGTGTGAATCCGCGTGCAACAAGGCGAGCTTTATATCTTTCAATGCTACCATCTGGTTTACGCTTGATCTTGTAAACCCATTTGGAACCAACAACATTTCTATCAACAGGTCGAAGAACAATATCCCATGTATGACATTCATGAAGTGCTGCCATTTCTTCGTTCATAGCTTCAACCCAAGCTCGAGAATGGGCTGCCTGATGGAAAGTAGACGGCTCTTTCTCTTTGGCCACATTGGTTAGAAACAACTGAAAGTCAAGAGAAAAATTGTTGTAACTAACCCAACGATGGATAGGATGCCTTTCACGTGTGGATCGTCGAAGAGGGGGAGCCTCGTGAGATGGAGTTGAAGGGGCTCCTCGACGGGCATAAACCAAACCTGAAAACCGTGAAGGTGCATCCTGGATGATGGAGTTGTCTGCTTCAAACTGAATTGGTTCATCAACAACAGGATCTCTGATAGAGTCATATAGCAAAGTATCACAAAGCCATGGATCATAAGTAGTTTGCTCATATACCTGATAAGTATCACAAGTGCTGAAATGGTCATCATCAAAAACAACATTTCTAGACACCTTAATCTTACCCAAAATAGGATCATAACATCTATATCCTTTATACCCATCGGCATATCCCAGAAATCTGCACTGAACTGCTCTGTCCTGAAACTTGTTACGTAAAGAATGATCCACATGGACATAACAAATGCATCCGAAAGCATGCAAATCATCATAAGAAGGGTGAGAACCGTGAAGCAAATAATAAGGAGACTGATCTCCTAATAATTCCATAGGCAACCTATTAATGATATGCACTGCAGTGTGAAAGGCCTCAGTCCAAAGAGAGAAAGAAATATCAATATTGTGCATCATACTTAACGCGGTTTCAACAATATGCCGATGCTTACGTTCTGCTACTCCATTCTGTTGTGGAGTGTAAGGACAAGAGGAGTTACGTGTGATGCCATGGTCCTTTAAATATTCACTAAAATCATGAGATATGTATTCTCCACCACCATCACACTGGAAATAAGTGATATTTGAATTGAAAAGGTTCTGAACAAGAGCATGGAATTGTTTGAAAAGTTTGAACACTTCAGATTTAGATTTCATAAAGTAAATCCAAGTGTAACGAGTGAAAGAGTCAAGAAATAACACATAATAACGAGAGCCAGATAGAGATGAAACAGGAGCTGGGCCCCAAACATCAGAGTGAATAATTTCAAATGGCTTGGAATCTCTTTTATTGATACTTTGAAAGGGAAGTACATGACTCTTGCAGACATTACAACTAGGACACTTATGATCTAATTTGACTTTGGGAATAAAACCCTGAGAAGACAATTTGTCAAGGAACCCTTGACTACAATGACCTAACCGACGATGCCAAGAAACTGGCTTATTACATTGCATAACAGAAGAAGACTGACTCAAATAAGCAGGAAAAGATGGAGACACGGTAGATGACGTCTTCAAAGTCCCGGGGGCTGCTTCGAAGACGTACATGTTTCCGCGTCATTCACCCTTAGCGAGCATCTTCTTGGTTCGAAGGTCCTTAAGACAAACAGAAGACGGAGTAAATTCCATGGATGAATTTGTTTCATCAACCAATTTAGAAACAGATAAAATGTTTTTCTCAATGTCAGGAGTGAGTAAGACATTTTTCAATGGTAGTGTAGATTGTGACAAAGAGAGAGATGCATTTCCAGTATGAGAAATAGGGTGGTGGGAACCATCTCCCGTGACAATAGTGCCAGTGCCAATATAAGGAACCATGTTGGAAAGTTTACCTGCATCAGAAGTAACATGTGCGGCTGCTCCAGAATCAATATACCAAACTCCATCATCATTCTGACGCAAATTCATGTTGTTAAATGCAGTCATCAGAATTTGTTGCACATCATGTGGCAACTCTGCACTCTGTCCCTGATCAGTACCCTGATGTGCTCGAAAATTTCCCTGCGGCTGCCCCTGAAACTGTCTAACATTCATCTGTCCAGCTCTTGGTCCTGGCCTCCCTGCCTTGTTGCGATTCTGTGGGTTGTGCCAACAATCTGCTTTCACATGGCCACGCTTGTTGCAATGGAAGCAAGTAGGGACACAGGTACCTCTAGTGGCAGGTGGAGCAGTAGGAGTAGGAAGGAGTCCTCCACGGCCCATATGAGCAGCAGGTGGACGAAATGAGGTAGACCTAGATGTAAACATGACAGGATGAGGATCATCAATAAGATGATCTTGAGTCAAACTAACTTCATACTGTAGGAGTTTGGCCTGTAAATCCTCAAAGCATGGAAGTGTAGAGGCAACCTGTAATGCAGTGCAAAACATACGATATTGGGGCCCAAGGCTTCCCAATACCTGCTAAACAACATCTCTGTCAGAAACAGGATATCCAATAGCGGCCAACTGATCAATGATAATTTTGATATCCCCTAGAAATTCAGTAATGGTCTTAGTTCCCTTTCGCATAGATTGGAACTGCCATTTCAGTTGAAGTGCACGTGATTCAGAAACCTGTGAATAAGAGTGAGCAAGATGTCTCCATAGTTCTGCAGCAGTAAAATGGTCAGAGATAGTTTGTAATATACGATCAGATAACGTGGCAGTCAAATAGGCAACCACAGATTGGTCCTTCTGAAACCAAACATCATACGCAGGATTTGGAATAGCAATGCAACTCACCTTCCCATCATTACCAGTTACCTCTTGCGTAATAGTCATAGGTGGGGCGGGTGATCCCCCATCCAGATGCCCGGAAAGACCATGACTTCGGATAAACGGCAGAATTTGGCGTTTCCAAAGTAAGTAGTTATCATGAGTTAATTTGTGAGAAACAAGTTGAGAAAGAAATCCGGGGCTGATTTTAGAATCCATAAGGAAGAAGATCAAAGATGAATCAAACAGCACGACAGAAATTCGTAGGTTGTACGGACAGAACCGTACGGACAGAAATTTTTGAGTTTTGGAAATCACGATTTTTTAGTTAATCGTGCAGAATGTACGATTTATCAACTATATTGCAAGAAATAGATAAGAAATCACAAGAAGTTTGAGAAAAGAGGCACTTTTGAGAAATGAGGGTTCCCAAATTTGGGGAAAACAGAAATTAGGGTTGATAAAATTGGGGATAACAGAATATGTAAGAAGGAAAAGATGCACGATATGAGGAAATGAAGAAACGACGTCGAAATATAGTGATTCAACGGAGAAACAACAGAGAAAAGATGAAAAAAAAAAACACTTTCCTTGAGAACGCCCAAAAACGCACGTCAAGGTCCTTAGGGGCCTTCCAGATGATCGTGATTACCACGCCCTTGGCTCTGATACCATGTGAGAAATCAGATGTGGGAGTCACCTTACTATCGTAGCAAGAGATAGAGAGAGAGGTAAGAGGGAAGAGAGAAAAAAATGTTGGGCGGCAATGATGTCTTCTCCCCTTTCCATTGATATTTATATGTTGTACGAGTGGTACAATACAATACAATAGTACAATACAGTACAGTATGCTGTACAATACAGTACAATACAGTACAATAGTACAATACAGTACAGTATGCTGTACAATACAGTACAGTAGTACAATACAGTACAGTATGCTGTACAAGTGGTACAATACACTACAGAAATATATTCATTTACATATACATATTTAACACTCCAGATCGGACCTGTTTGGGGTGGTCCGTAACAGAACCTAGACCCATGACCTGATATTCTTTGCATGCACTGCTCCCTTATGGTTCAAATTATCTTACCCCAGCATACCATGGTTGTTGAGCCTCGACTTCATGGTACCCACAATCCTGACAATCAATTCACCTTACAACTGTTAAATTATGTAATCAAATCTTGTAATCCAATATATATTATATATATATAAGGTAATACATATACATATATATAATATATGTATATTTATCTATCTATTCTATATATAAAATATATATTTAGCCGTAAGGGTATATTCATCTTTTTACACATTCTTTTTTTGAGAATATGTATGTAATTTTTCTTTTTTATTTTCTTTTTCCTTCTTTTTTCTTTTTTCTCTTTTTATTCTTTCATCTTTTAGCACATGGAGGGGCCCACCCAACATGTTCGTTGGACCCCCAACCTCCAACGGTTATAATTATAACCGTTGGAGGGGTCCCAACGATCATATTGGGAGCCCCTCCATGGCCTCTCATTGTGTATAAATAGGGGTGTTCCTCCTTGAGTTTTGGCATGGCTTTGGGTCAAAGCCCAAGTGTTTCTCAATAAGTGTTTATCATCAAGAATATTAAAGTCTTGATCATAGTATCTTGTTAGAGATACTTTTACATGGTATCAGAGCCACGTTTGAAGAAGAAAGATTGTGCAGTTTTTCACATTCTTGGTTACCTCAAAAACCGCGCCTTCAAGTTATTGGAGATTGGAGTTGATCGCTTCCTTCGGGCAATATTTTAGAAATCTTCTTTGTCAAGAAAGACTTAAAAATCTATTGAGGTACGTGTTCTTTTTTTATTTCTATCCTCTCTAATGGGCGAAAAAGACTCTCACTTCTCCCTCGGGTTTAAACTCAATCATTCAAACTATCATGTTTGGGTCGGTAATATGGAAGCCCATATTAAAGGAAAGGGACTTTGGAGATATGTTCAAGGTTCGATACCGGAACCCGAACAAAAAATTACCATTATCGAAAAAGGAGATATAAAGATTCTTGAAGAAGAAAGGCAAAAAACTCTTGAAGATTATTCAAAAAAACATGATGAATGAGAAATGAAAAACTTCAAGATCTTATCTTGGTTTTTCTCATCCGTTGAAACTAAGATCAATGCCAACATCATCAAATTCAAGAAAGCTTCTGAAGCTTGGCTATATCTTGAAAAAATTTATACTTCAAGAGATTTATCACACAAATACTACCTTCAAAAGAGGGCTTTGACCTTACAACAAAATGAGATGACTATTCGGGAATACTTTGCCGAATTGTCTTTCATTTGGGACGAGCTTGCTATGCTTGAACCCAAATGGAGTTGTGAAGCTATCGAGCTTAGACACAAACAACTTGAGGAAGATCGCTTTTTTAACTTCCTAAATGGTCTTAGACCCGAATTTGAACAAATTCGGTCTTCTCTTCTTTCTTCTTTCACATCTCCCGTCATTAAAGATGTTATCACCAAATTGAGTGGGGAAGAAACCCGTATGGGCATTAGTAAAAACAATTTTAGCATCCTTGCAACCTCCTCTATTCAAGAAGAAAGTGAAGGTGTGAATGCCGTTTCAAGACCGGGTAACAATGTGAGGACTTACAAACCTCCTCATTTTAAGAATCAAAATCAAGGAGGAAATTGGCAAAATCGAAAGAGAGACTATAGCAAATTAACTTATCATTTTTGTAAAGAACTAGGGCATATCAAACCAATTTGCCCAAAATGGAAGAAATTGCTTGCAATGGCCACCACCACTCAACCAGAAGAACGGTCATCCTCTTCAAATGGGTCTCTCTCTCTACAACAAATTATGGAAGCTCTTCAACCTCTTCTCAAGGGAGGAATTTTCGGAGCCGCTATGTCAACCTCTTCCCCTCCCAGTAAGACATCTTGACTCTTAGATTCTGGGGCATCATTTCATATGACCCCAAGTGCTTGTTCTCTTTTCGAATACTCTAAAAATTCTTTTTCATCTTTTGTCTCAACGGCGGATGGAACATCTCTTGAGATTAAATGAATAGGCAATTTCGAAAAACAAGATTTTTTTATTCCAAAAATTAGATTCATACCAAAACTAAATTTGAATTTGCTTTCAGTTTCTCAACTCTCAGAACATGGTTGCGATATAAAATTCTCTTCTAATAAATGTATGATACAGGATTGCCGGTTCGGGAGGTTGATTGGGGAAGGTTTTAGGAAATGAGATCTCTACTATGTCAATTTTCTCCAAGTTTCCAAGAATCAATTTTGTAATATTGTCCAAAATAAAGATATTCATGTGTGGCATAAGAGACTCGGACATCCCAATATTGTTAAAATTTCATATTTACCTTTTGTTAAACATCTTTGTAAATGAGATTTTGTTAAAATATGTTGATCCTTAAATGTACATATATATATATATTTATATATATATATATAAATAGAGATACGTATACATATACATATATATATATATGTATACGTATCTCTATTTATATATATATAAATATATATATAAATATATATATTTTATCTTCCTAAAATACCCTCAAGGGTATTCTTGTAAATTAGCATTTTACGCATATTCCAATTGGAATATGCATTGTATTTTTTGTTTTATTTTTATTTTTTGTTTTTTATATTTTTGATTTCGTACCACATTGGGGGCCTCCCAAAAGTGACGTTGGGAGCCCCCAACGGTCACAAATGTGACCGTTGGGGGCTCTCCAACGTCCCCTTTGGGAGCCCCCAAGGTGGTCCCTTTTCATGCTTATAAATAGGGGATTTCCCCTTTGTATTTTGAATTCTTGAGGGAGCTTATGCTCCATTGTAATGGGGTTTTCACCCTTTCTCCATTATTCTTCAATGATATGTAACTTATGACTTTAAGTCATATTTTTCCCTTTTTATGGGTTTTATGTATTGGCACATTATGTGCGTGTGTTGTTTCCCTTTAATGGGTATATTTGCACTTTACGTGCATAAGTATGGGTTCATTATTGAACCCAAGGTATTCCAAGTCACTTTCTAACATGGTATCAGAGCAAGGTCACGATGGGGTTGTCTCTTGGTGCAACGGAAAGCGTGTCGCTCAAGAAATGGTGAAGTATTCATTGCTCTTCCTAAAGTATTATGCTTTTGAAGTTATTCGGTATGTATCTCTTTTCTCAAAAAGTATTATGCATTTTAAAGTATGTTTCTTGCATATAGTTTGTTCGTTTTGATGGTCACGATAGTTGAATTATTTCTTTTCACATTTCGTGTGCTCATATATTTTGAAAATATCTCCTTCTAAATTTGGTGAAATCGTTTGTTGTCCAAATATAAAATTCGTGTCTATTTATCGAACTACTCATAGCATATAATAGTAATTTATGTTTTTAAAAATTACCTTCAATTATGTGAGATTTATAGTTCTTAAATAAGTATTTCATGATTGACCTATAAGTTAACTTTTAAAATTATATATGATCTCTTGCTAAAATAATGATCTTTGCTTAAAATTTCTTAATTCTCATATGAACCCTAATTTGATTTGAGTTCCTCTCTTGATTATGGATTTTAGTGCATTTTTTGAAAAATTTGATATAATCATTATATGAGAATCTCTCACATCTAAAATCTTTGTTGAATCCTAAAGTAGTTCTTGTTAATGATAACTTATAAGAATTCCTAAAAAGTTTTTCAATGTTTCTTTTTTGAAAAATTATTTATGATAAACCATTAGGAAAGATTGTTTTTTTTAAAAAAGGAATTTCCCACATAGAATGCATAGTTCATCTATTGCATCCTTTTTTGGTATAAATGATTTCATTTTTCATCCTTATAAACTTGTTGGTTTGTATTTTTCATAAGGTTTCGAAATCTCTTAATAATATCTTTAAAAATGCCTACATTGGCCATAATATAGTTTTAGTTGTCCTCAATTGCACTTGTCAAGCATGTAATTACATAATTAAAACTTGAGAATTTCAAGCATTGCTCTTTTTATAAAGTGCATACTTGCTCACTTTTGTGTATTTTTGTATTTTGTGCACATTTGCTTCTCAAAATATTTGCGCTTGTATGCATTCCCTCTTTTTTATGATATACATGCCTTAGTGCATGTTTGTTTACACCTTGGTGTGTATTTGTTCAAGTATTGTATGAATGCTTTCGTGCACATCTTTTATAAAGCCTTGTGTGCTTACATGTGTATTGTCTCTTCGTAGACATTTTTGCATTATGGAGCCTTTATGCACATTTCTTATTGTGAAAAACATAATGAATTTAGATATTGAGTCCTTTTTAAATCATTGTAAGTGCTTATAGCACTTTGTACGTTTCCGCATATCTCATCTCAATCAAAGAATATTTAAAACTTGTTGTATGGGATTTAATCCCAAATCTATAAATTTTCAAGTACTTTTTCCTTGAGTATTGTGTTAAAGCCTTCTTTGTGAACCATTACGGTTCTTATGATTTCTTCGATTAAAAGCTTGATTGTCTTGATGAATTCTTTATGTTGTGGTCTTTTTGATACAAGACTTCTTTTAAAGATTAGGCATAATTCGTGTTTATGCAAAATTGTTTTTGATGGATTATATTGGACCTTTGATTCAATTTGTTAATCGGTCCTCTTTGTAAAAACTTTTTGGAAAATGATTCCTTATGTGTTTATTGCCCTTTTGTGGCATTTATATTTGTCCATCACATGTTATTTAATGCATCATTTATTTGGCCTTATTATTGTCATATTAGAGATATTTGTCGAGGTGAGTTATGGGCACCTCGTGTTGTATCATTTTAGATTGTCCACCTTCCATATTATAGATGGTTGTTGAGGTGAGTTATGGGCACCTTGGGACTCTAAAATGAGTTGTTATTTGATCTCTAATTATGAGTGTGTCACTCATTTTTTCTCTTGTGGCCATTGATATTATGGATGCTTCTATGTAAATGTGATGGACATATGGTGTTTGAAACCTTAAATGCTTTAAGGTATATTTAAAATCAAGGTGTTTTGGGATTATAGCCCAACCTTTTATTTATGAATCTTGTGAGTGCATTTGCACATTTGTGATTCCGAATGTTGTGCTTATTGTGCACATGGGTTCTTGTGTTTTTTCACAAGTGTTCTTGGTGTGTGTATGTTCACACATTTGTTCTAAAGAATATTATTTTATCATCTTGTTGAAGATACTTTTACATGCATTTATTCCAAAATGTTATTGTTATGAGTATTCATGTTTTAAAAGGAATATTGTTTCATTCGAGGTTTATTTTCATTACAAGTTTATTGCCTCAAAAGTCTTTTCCTTTTATGCCCATTATCTAAGTGTCATCATATGTAGACAAAAATTTTATTACACATTCGTGTGTTTTTAGCCCTTTGTTGGCTTTTGCTCTCTTGGTCTAGTAGCTGAACACACTTGTCTTGAGTGTTTTTATATGTAGACAAGGCACGTTGATTCACACCATGGTGTGTGATTTTTAGCCTATGTTGGCGTTTGTGTCCTTGTTCTAGTCGCTTAAGATGTATGCCCATGGTTGGCTTATTTCACTCATTTCAAGTGCTATCATATGTAGACAAGAGATGTATTATGTTTTAGCCCATGGTTGACTTATTACTCTTGTTCTAGTAGCTGAACATACTTGGTTTTAAGTGTATTTTTTACGTAGACAAGAGATACTTTTTAGTCCATGTTGCATGTATTCTCTTGTTCTTGTCGTAGATGCACTTATTTCAAGTATTATTATATGTAGACAAGAGGTTCTTTTACACATCTTTGTGTGTGTCTTTGACCTTTAATGGCTTTATATTCTTGATTTAGTAGCTTATACACTTGATTTATGGGTTTTTGGAGGACTAATGAGGAAGATGTTTGTAATGGATAAACTATTGTTGAAATTTGCAAAATTTCATTCATGACTTGTGTTTTTCAAGCAAATCATATTTTTGATATGCATATCAAGTTGATTTCTTAGCATTTAATCTATATATTAAGTGCTTATGGTTTTTGCCACCCTTATATGCAAAAATGAGTATTATGTATGTCTTTCATAAATGATTTTAAAACCTTGTGAACTCTTGGGTTTATTTTGCCTAAAGTATGCTTGGAGACTTTGTTTCTCTTGTTTGGCACTTCATTACATGTTTGAAGCATGTTCATTAATGAGTTCTTTGAGTATTAATTCATTTCATGATAAGTATATGCATATGCTCTTTATGGCCTTTTTGGGCCCTCATTCAATAATGTTTATGTATATCATGCCTCTTCGTAGGCTTATTGTGGTGTCCCTTAGTGGACCATTTTGTTATTCCTCATTATGGGGTTATATTTGTCCAACGTTGGACCTTATGAATGCAGTATGCATTCTTGCAATTTATTTCTGCATAATTTGCTTCCGCTCATTTTGTTTTAAACATGATATATGATTTTGAAACTTTGGTGTCATTTTTGCATAATGTGCATCTCTTCTAACCTGTGCTAGTTAGAAATGTTCTATTTGAATAAAAGTACAAAGATTTGTTTTACTTGTTTCTTTGTTGTTATTTCACAGGATCTTGGAGATAGGACAAAGAGAAGTACCCTGGATAGTTCGGGAAATTTGAAGACAATAGGAGGAAGGCCTTTTCAAGTTCCATTGCATCCTTGCCGGAGCCTCTTGGAGTCTTTCCCTTTGTTCAATCTTTTCGTTTCCCCGCAAAGATTGAGGGGGGTGTTAAAATATGTTGATCCTTAAATGTACATATATATATTTATATATATATATATAAAGATACGTATACATATATATATATGTATACATATCTCTATTTATATATATATATAAATATATATATTTTATCTTCCTAAAATACCCTCAAGGGTATTCTTGTAAATTAGCATTTTACGCATATTCCAATTGGAATATGCATTGTAATTTTTGTTTTATTTTTATTTTTTGTTTTTTATATTTTTGATTTCGTACCACATTGGGGGCTCTCCAACGTCCCCTTTGGGAGCCCCCAAGGTGGTCCCTTTTCATGCTTATAAATAGGGGATTTCCCCTTTGTATTTTGAATTCTTGAGGGAGCTTATGCTCCATTGTAATGGGGTTTTCACCCTTTCTCCATTATTCTTCAATGATATGTAACTTATGACTTTAAGTCATATTTTTCCCTTTTTATGGGTTTTATGTATTGGCACATTATGTGCGTGTGTTGTTTCCCTTTAATGGGTATATTTGCACTTTACGTGCATAAGTATGGTTTCATTATTGAACCCAAGGTATTCCAAGTCACTTTCTAACAGATTTTACATGTAATGAATGTATTCTTGGAAAAATGAAAAGTTTACCCTTTTCTCAAAGATCCATGTTTAAAACAAAATCCTTTGAAATCGTTCATTCTAATGTATGGGGTCTGACTCTTGTGATATCTAAAGGAGGATTCTCATATTATGTGATTTTTGTTGATGATTACACTAGGTATTGTTGGATTTACTTTCTCAAACATAAGCATGAAGTTTTTTCGTCTTTCAAAACTTTCCATATAATGATCTAAAATCAATTCAATGGGAACTTAAAAGTCCTTAGATCCGACTCTGGAGGAGAGTACCTATCAAATGAATTCAAGAGTTATCTTGAAAGCTATGGTATTCTCAATAAAAAATCTTGTCCAAAAACCCCTCAACAAAATGGATTAGCCGAACGAAAGCATATGCATATTATTGAAACAACTCGAACTTTGCTTATTTCGCAAAACATTCGAAAAAAACTCTGGGCTGAGGTAGCCTTTACATCGGTCTATCTCATGAATAGACTTCCATAAAAAAATTTGAACAAATTTTTCCCTTTTGAAAAATTATACGAGAAGGAACCTGACTACAGCAGGTTAATGGTGGTTGGATGTAAATGTTTTGTCCTTACGGATAAAAATGATAAGCTTTCCCCAAAGGCCATTCCTTGCGCCTTTCTTGGTTATTCGGAAACCCAAAAGGGTTTTCGGTGTTATGATGTTAAAAATGACAAATTATATGCCTACAGAAATGTGAGCTTTTTGGAAAATCTTAGTGGTTTCAAAAGTCTTGTATCTCATGATGAGAATGTGGATTATTCCTTTCTATTTGAAATGTTAGCTAAAGATGATGATACAAGTGATGATGAGTCAACTCAGAATAACTCAAGCGATAATGAAACCGAGGAGACTATCACCTCTCTGCTCTCTCCTCCTCATCAACATATCGATGAAGGATCATTTAGAGAGCCCATCACCTATGTTCATAGGGATAAAAACACCTTCAGAAGTGCTCTTGAAAGATATTATGACACCAGTAGGACTGTCTCTCCAAGAGAGGAGAACCTACGAAGGACCGAAAGACATAGAAAAACTCCCTCTAGGTTTATCTCATATAACTCTTTTTCACCTAAATATAGGGCTTGCCTTAATGCCATTCATTCTTACATAGAACCTAGAAATTTTGAGAAAGCACGAAAATGTTCTGAATGGGTAGAAGCCATGGAGAATGAACTTAGTGCTCTAAGAAGAGGCAAAACTTGGGAATTTCAAGATCTTCCTAAGGGTAAGAAAACAATAGGATGTAGATGGGTATTTAAAGTAAAAACTAAAAGCGATGGATCTCTTGAGAGATATAAGACAAGATTAGTTGCTAAGAGATATAGTCAAAAATATGGAATTGACTATGAAGAAACTTTTGCTTCTGTGGCCCGAATGATCACTGTCCGATGTCTCATCACCGTTGCCTCAATCAACAAATGAAACATCTATCAAATGGATGTTAAAAACACCTTCCTAAATGGTGATTTGAATGAAGAGGTATATATGGATGCTCCACCAGGAATGGCGACTCCTAAAGGGAAAATGCTTCGCCTTCGTAAAACACTTTATGGTTTAAAGCAAGCCCCCAAGGCTTGGTATGATAGGTTTAACTCCGTAATGTTAGAAAATATTTTTTCATCCTATTTCACTAACACTGCCTTATTTGTTAGAAAAACCAATGTAGGGATTGTCATTCTGCTTTTATATGTGAATGATATTCTTATAACCGGAAGTGATTCTAAAGGGGTTAAAAGCATAAAATCAATTTTAAAGGATAGATTTGAAATGTCTGATTTGGGATTCCTAACTTATTTTTTGGGTATTGAAATAGCATACTCTCATAGTGGGTGTTTTTTTTATCTCAAACTAAGTTTGTCTTTGAGATTATTGATAGGTCAAGTATTACAGATAATAAGGTTTGTGAAACTCCTGTTATAGTGGGAGCCACAATGAAGATTGATGATGATATTCCTCTCTCTGATCCCACCCCCTACAGGCAACTTGTGGGATCACTGATGTATCTGAGTATTACTAGACCAAATATTTCTCATGCAGTTCATACTGCAAGTCAGTTTCAACATGCATCAACATCAGTTCACATGAGTGCAATTCTGCAGGTCGTAAGATATATAAAGGGTACTTTAAATAAGGGAGTATTCTTATCCTCTTCTTCTGAATTAAAATTAATTGCTTATATTGACTCTGACTGAGAAGATGACCTAAATAACCGCCACTCCACCACTGATTTTTGTGTGTTTTTAGGAGACTCGCTGATCTTATGGAGATGTAAGAAGCAGCAAGAAGTATCTATATCCTCAACAGAAGCTGAATATCATGCTATGAGAACTACTACCATGAAAATTGTATGGATTCATCAACTATTAAAAGACATGTGGATCACAATAGAAGGGCCCACCAAGCTATGCTGTGATAACAAGAGTGCAATATATATTGCCAAAAATCATACTTTTCATGAGCAGACTAAACACATTGAGATGGAATGTCACTATGTTCGGGAAGCGTATCTGAAAAGAGTTATAGATCTTTCATACATAACTTCAGAATATCAATAGCCAGATTTCTTCACCAATGCTGTGTGCTCCGCGGTTCAATTTCCTCCTTGACAAACTTTCGGTCATCCTGCCCTAAGTTTAAGGGGGGGGGGGGGTGTTAAATTATGTAATCAAATCTTGTAATTGTGAACACCTAAAAATTTTCAAAATTTTGTAAAAAATTTCCCTTTTGCCCCTGACCCCCATTTTCTAAGTAATTGAGTCAATTCTGATCAAAATTCCAGTTTATTCCTCGGATTTTACTGGAATCAAATCCATTTTATATATCTGACTCAATTTCGGATCCGGATCCAGTATTAAAATCCAAATTTGAGCCTCGTTATTCAATTTTTAAACCAAATTTACAAAAATACCAAAAATAATTTCTGAATGGCTTAGACAGTTCATCCGGTATCCATTTTGGATCCACTGTCCTATATTTCCCGCTTCGAAGTCCAAAAACTCGAATATTTCCTCAAAACCCGGATTCAAACCCGTTTTCTGAAGAAATTTTCAAAATTCAAACCCAAATTCTCAGAAAACCCTTCTTTTGTAAATATTTTTGAATTTTGCAAAATTAGTTTAAAATCCTTTAGTTTTCAGAGTTTTTATTTCAAAAACACCAAAAAATAGAAAATATAAAGAAAAAGAACAAAAAAATCAAAAAAGAAAATATGAAAAGGAATAGTGAAAAGGCCCCTTATGAAAAATTGTCTTTTTGATAAAACCCCTTTTAGAAAACCTTTGAAAAGGAGCCGCTCTTCTGAAATTTTTAAAAAAATCTTCGTACCCGATTTGTAACTTTTCTAACGGTCTCCCGCTATAAAGGGAGATCGTTGGGGGAGGTGGAAGGCATCCATTTTCACGATCGCCATTGCCCATCTTCTTCCCTCTAATCCATCTTCTTCATTTTCTTCTTCTCTCCCTCTGGTTCCCTTCCTCCACTCGGGCTACTGAAGAAGCCTCGCTTCCTCCGATCCCCTTTGCGCGAAGCGATCCAGTTAGTAGTTCTTTCTCCCTTCGGTTATTTCTAATTTGTTCTTGATTTCCCTGTTTAGAGCCCCGCTAATGGCACTACAGGTGGCATTGAGTTGTCTGTGCAACATCAACCCACCCCTGTGCAACATCGATAGGAATCTTCAGATTCCAACACCCTCTTCTTTTCGTTGCAATTTTGTTTTCTTCAGTTTGTTTAAGTCTTCAACATTTTTTTCTACTGTCTATTATTAGCATTTCTAATTTCTTATGCTCATTCTGTTTACGATTCACATTTTGATTCCTCGTTTCATCTTGTGTATAGCATCATCATCGATTCATTTTTTTTTATTTTTTTTATTTTGATTTCAATCCTGCTTCCGTTTCTATTATCCATTTATATGTATTCTTATCTGCGTTTTGATTTTCTAATTTTGTTCTCCAAATGACATCAGATTCCTCGTTCCCCTTTGGTATGTTGCTTTGTATATAATCAACACCGTTTTCTCTGTTTTATTTTCATTTTTTTTAGCATCACTAGTTTTCTCTACATGTCATTCGATTCATCTTTTTTGCGTTTGCTGTATGATTCAATACCACATAACATCGTTCCTGCTTGATTTCTTGTTCATTTGGGTAGCTTTGAATACATCCTGTGTGTGTCAGGTGCAGCAGAGCATCGTAATTTACATCATACCTCTTTTTGATTAATATTCCTGTCCATCAGATTCATGAAATTGCTATAACCAGTTGTTATTTGAGGTTCCTCTGCTATCAGCTGGGCTCTGAAGTGTTTTTCTTACTAAATTTATGTTTTCATTGATTCCTCGTCCCTTGACTCACCTCATTTTTCTGATAAATCGCCTACCGGTGCATCAGACGACCCTTGTATCATTCTAGAAATAAATTCAACTTCTCAGGGTTATTCACCGATCCTCTTGAAATATATATACGTGCCCAGCAATCTAGCAAGCACTAAAGATTCTTCTTTAGTTAATAGAAGATTGCTTCATGAGAATGATCCCTTTGATGGTTTTACTAAAAGCATGCTTCTATTTTCTTCTGAAAAGGGCATAAATTCATTTGAAATCTAATGGCAAGGAGATCCATGCACAAACTATTCTGTTGGGTTTCGATTCATTTGTGACATGCATTTACATCTATCAGAAACATTAGAAATTAAATGATACATTCTGTTTGTTTAGGGTAATGCACATGTAGTTCCCTGAGTTGCGATGACTGTCACATGGGTCAAAGAAGGTTATGCAGGTGACGTACGACAAATGTCTGTTTATATACAAAATGTGAATGTTGCTTTCCAGTGAATTCGCCTGTAATGAAAAAAGGCCGGAAGCACCAATAAAGCAAACCACTCTTGAAGAGTGATGCCAAGAGCCAAGAACACAAACACTAAAAGTGTATGCAAAACCCACTAAAGAGAAAAATGACTAAAAGTCATAAGTTGAATATTATTGAGCAAAGAAAAAAGAGGGTGAAAAACCCTTGCAAATACAAGAGAAAGCCTCCTCTATTTATAGAGGAGGGACCACAAGGGGGCTCCCATCTAGTCATTGGGAGCCCCAACGGTCATAAGTATGACCGTTGGGGCCCCAACGACTAGATGAGTGGGGCCCCTTGTAGTCTTACAATATGTAAAAGAAAAAAAAAAAAGAAAAAAGAAAAAGAAAAAGTAAAAAAAGAGAGAAAAGGAAAAAATACAAAAAGAAAAAGATTACATGGGGATTTACCAAAATACCCCTATTGGGTTTTTGGGGTACAAGAAAACAAAAAAAAGTAATATGTATATATATATACTTATATATACGTATGTATATATATATTTATATATATTTATATATATATATATATATATATATATATATATATATATTTATATATACATAATTTAACACGCCTCCTCAAACTTTACGGGGAGAAGACCGAAAGTTTGCTAAGAAGAAACATAAATCGTGGAGTTGGAAGCGCTTTGGTGAAAAAGTCAGCCAATTGATATTCTGAAGTAACATATGGTAATGTGATAGTTCCTCTGAGATATTCGTCTCGAACATAATGGCAATCCATTTCGACATGCTTTGTCCGCTCGTGAAAAGTATGATTGCTTGCAATGTAGATCACACTTTTGTTATCACAGCAGATCTTGGTGGAGGAGGAAATGAGGACGCCCATGTCACCAAGGAGACTTCTAAGCCATACGATTTCCATAGTTGTCATTGCCATGGCCCGATATTCAGCTTTAGCGGATGATAGTGAGACATTTTGCTGCTTCTTGCATCTCCACGAATTGAGAGATTCACCTAAAAAAATGCAAAGACCAGTAGTTGAGATACAATCATTGGGATTTCCTCCCCAGTCAGCATCAGTAAAAGCAGTTAATTCAAGAGATGAGGAAGAGGATAAGAAAAGCCCTTTGGAGATGGTATTTTTGATGTATCACACAATTCGCATCACGACCGCCATATGAACTGAAGTAGGTGCATGCTGAAACTGGCTTGCAGCATGAACCGCATGAGCTATATCTGGACGGGTGATGAATAAATAGGTAAGAGATCCAATTAATTGACGATAGGGGGTTGAATCCTCAAGTAGAACACCATCCTCAAGTTTCAGTTTTGCATTGATAACTTCAGGAGTGTCAACTTTTTTTTTCATCAGATACTCCTGACTTGGTACAAATGTCTGTTGCTAATTTCATTTGAGATATAATGTATCCTCGGGAGGAGTAAGCCACTTCAATACCTAAAAAATATCTCAAAAATCCAATGTCAGACATATCAAAGGTTTTCTTTAACATGGACTTCACATCATTTACCCCCTTTTTGTCACTCCCAATGATGATCATATCATCAACATACAACTGTAGAATAACAATAAAATCACCTATTTTCTTAACAAAAAAAGCAGTGTCAGTATAACAAGAAGTAAATCCCAAATTGATTAATACATTACTAAACTTGTCATACCAAGCTTTAGGAGCTTGCTTAAGTCCATATAAAGCCTTTTTTTAATTTTAAAATTTTACCATTTAAATTAATACCCGGAGGTGGTTCCATATAAACTTCTTCACTCAAATTTCCATTTAAAAAAGACATTTTTAACATCAAGTTGAAAAATTGGCCATTTTGTAATAGTGACTATTGCAATAAGAGCTCGAACACTAGTCATTAGAGCAACAGAGGCAAAAGTTTCATCATAATCCACCCCATATTCTTGGGCATATCCTTTGGCTATTAATCTAGCCTTATATCTTTCTAAAGAGCCATCACTCTTAGTTTTTACTTTGAAAACCCATCTACATCAAATGGGTTTCTTGCCATTGGGTGGATCAATAATTTCCCAAGTTTGTGCCCTTTTAAGTGCATTAAGTTCCAGTTCCATTGCTTCATTCCAATGATCATATTGTTTAGCATCATTATAATGAGACAATTCATAGAATGAGTGACAAATATGCTCGAAAATTTGGAGAAAAAGAATCATAAGATATAAATCTATTTGGTATTTTAGAAATACGATTTGATCTTCTTTGAGAGGATTCTTCAATCGACTCGTTTTGAGAGAATTTTTCATGGGCATAAGGAGGATTACTTTCATTTCTTCTAGAGTAAACTTGTGTTTGACTTGGTATATTTTCTTCTAAATTTACATGTTGGTCATGTTGCCTATCATTCGGAGGTTCAAAATGATCCTCTACGAGTGTTTCACTATGATCATCTATAACCTTTTCTTGAGGTAACAAGTCAAATAAAAAGGAGTAATCAATATTTTTATTTAGTTTATGCGAAAAACCATTTTCTTCTTCTAAGAATATGACATCTTTTGAGATATAAAGTTTGTTTTTGAATATGTCAAAACATCGATAGCCTTTTTGTTTTTCGCCATATCCTAAGAAAATACATTCAATTGCCTTTGAAGAAAGTTTATCATTTTTGTGAGTTAGAACAAAGCATTTACACCCGAAAATTCTTAGTCTTTTATAATCGGGAGACATATTGTAAAGTTTTTCAAATGGAGAAAGATTTTTCAAAGAAGATGAAGGGGTTCTATTGATAAGATATGTTGAGGTTAGAACCGCTTCGGCCCAAAAGGTTTTTGGAATATTCTTTGAAATTAATAAAGTTCTTGTGGTTTCTATTATGTGTCTATGCTTTCTTTCCGCAAGACCATTTTGTTGCGGAGTATTTGGACAAGAACGTTGATGACAAATACCATTTTCTTTCAAATAGATTTGAAATTCATTGGACAGATATTCGCCTCCCGAATCACATCTAAGAATGGATAGGTTTCCTAAAAATTGATTTTTAACCATTGCGTAGAATTCTTTAAAGAAGGAGAAAACTTCGGATTTGCAACTTAAGAAGTAAATCCATGTAAATCGAGTGAAGTCATCAATAAAGACCACATAGTACGAAAAACCTCCTTTGGATAAAATAGGGGAAGGTCCCTATACATCGGAATAAACAAGTTCAAAAGGCTGAGTGGTGACATAATTTCTTTGAGGGAATGGAATAGCTTTACAACAACAACAACAACAACTACGCCTTCATCCCAAAACAATTGGGGTCGACGATATGAACCAACAAAGAAAATCATTCTGGGTCTTCCACACGAATCCTTCTCCTCCAATCATTTCTATCCAATGCCATGTCCTCGGTGAGGTTCAAAGCATTCATATCCTTTCCTATCATCTCCATCCAAGTCTTCCTAGGCCTACCCCGACCTCTTTTAACTAATATATTTTCCCATTTCTCCATCCTTCTAACTGGAGCATCATCAGGCCTTCGCCGAATATGTCCAAACCACCGTAAACGATTCTCTCTCATCTTATTTTCAATGGGTGCAACACCTACCTTCTTACGTATCTCCTCATTTCGAATCTTATCTTTTATTGTATTTTCACACGTCCATCTAAGCATACACATCTCGGCTACACTCATTTTTTGAATATGATGTCTCTTGGCAGCCCAATATTCCGTACCATATAGTAAAGCGAGCCTAATAGTCGTCCTATAAAACTTTTCCTTCAACCGCAATGGCATTCTATAATCACACAACACTCCAGTTGCACTTTTGAATGGAATAGCTTTATATTTCTCAAAAATGCAATCTTTACAAGTCATGTGTTTGTCTTTACAAGTATTGTTTAAAAAAAGAAAAAGAGACATCTTTACAAAATTTGGATGACCAAGTCTCTCATGCCAAGTTCCAATACTTTTATCCTTTATAAGATTACAAAATGACTTCGATGGAAGAGTCAAAAAGTCCATAAAATAAAGATCACCTCTTCTATGTCCTTGCCTAATCAGCTTCCCTGACTGGAGATCCTGTACGGTGCAATCTTTAGGTGAGAAAGAGACTTGGCATCCATGATCGGTGATTTGGGAAACGGAAAAAAGATTTAGATTAATTTTTGGAACGACTCTTACTTTAGGAACGAAAAAGTTTTGAGAAGTTTTAAAATCAAGTGTTCCAATACTTTCAATTTTTAAAGATGTCCCATCGGCCGTTGAAACATAGGAAGATATGGGTTCGGAAAAAACATTAGAAATCAAGTTTTTATGAGATGTCATATGAAAAGAAGCACCGGAGTCTAGTATCCACATACCTGGAGGTGATGAAGAGTAGGCGATGGCGGCTCCTGATGTTGAAGATGAAGTCTTGAGAAGATGTTGGAGAACTTCGGAGATATGGTTAAGAGTTTCTTTGATATCTCCTTTGACACTTTCTTCTTTCTTCTTTGGAGAATTTTCTCCAACTACGACCACTTTTCCTTTAAGCTTTGGGCAAACCTGCTTGATATGTCCCGGTTCATTACAATAGTGAAAAATCACTCCCTTTCTATATCCATTATTTTTGTTAAAGTGGGGAGGTCTATATGCTTTTACATTTGATCCGGGCCTAGTAACGGCCAAAATTTCATCACTCTTAATACTTATGCCAAGACGAGTTTCTTCTTGGCATACTTCGGCAAGAGCGTCTTCAATGGGTAAGGCTTTACTTCTATGGAGAAGGGATGCCCTAACTTGTTCAAATTCCGGCCGAAGACCATGGAGGAATTGGAAAAAATGCTCCTTTTCAATTTGTTCTCTTCTCAACTCAATATCTTCCGGAGCCACCCATTTAGGTTCAAGAAGAACAAGCTCATCCCAAAGAGTGGTTAAAGAACTAAAGTAATCACGGACATTCATATCCGCTTGTCTAGTAGAACGAATTTTTTCTTGACAAAAAAATTGTCTAGCTAGTTCCTTTTGGGTATACATACCTTTAAGAAAGAACCATGCCTCATTGACTCTTTTAAACTCAGCAATGTTGGCACAATTTTTGAGGTCAACATTGTTCATAAACCATGCCAAGATTTTGGCATGGTTACTTTCCCAATCCTCAACTTTGGATTGATGGTCATTGATAGCTTTGATGCGCTCATCGCCATCTAAGGCTTTTTCAATCCCACTTTCAATTTTAGTGAAAACAAGAGAGGGTTCAGGAGTAGTTCCCATAACAAAACCCCAAAGTTTCTTACCTCTTAGATGATTTTCTATAGCGGAGGCCCACATAAGGTAATTGGATTCATTGAGCTTAAAAGAGAGCTCTACTTTAGATTCGTGCTCCATAGGTACCGAATAGCCTTCATTTCTTCAAAAGCTTGAGAGGCACACGTCCCAAGACACCAAAAAAAGAGAAGCCCGATCACCAACCTCGCTCTGATACCATGTAATGAAAAAAGGGCAGAAGCACCAATAAAGCAAACCACTCTTGAAGAGTGATGCCAAGAGCCAAGAACACAAACACTAAAAGTGTATGCAAAACCCACTAAAGGGAAAAATGACTAAAAGTCATAAGTTGAATATTATTGAGCAAAGAAAAAAGAGGGTGAAAAAGCCTTGCAAATACAAGAGAAAGCCTCCTCTATTTATAGAGGAGGAAACTAAAGAGGAGGGACCACAAAGGGGCTCCCATCTAGTCGTTGGGAACCCCAACGGTCATAAATATGACCGTTGGGGCCTCAACGACTAGATGAGTGGGGCGCCTTGTAGTCTTACAATATGTAAAACAAAAAAGAAAAAAGAAAAAGTAAAAAAAAAGGAGAGAAAAGAGAAAAATACAAAAAGAAAAAGATTACATGGGGATTTACCAAAATACCCCTATCGGGTTTTTGGGGTACAAGAAAACAAAAAAAAGAAATATGTATATATATATATATATATAATTTAACATTCGCCTATATTGCCATTGGCCTTGCTTGTTCTACTCTTGCAGCAATATGGCCGGGTAAACAATTGAATGATCATGTTGTCTGCTATGAATACATGAATCCAATATCACTTTGGGATGCATTAGTGACCATGTATTCAAAACTATGGTTATATAACTGCCACCCTAATAGTGTTTGATCAGATGAGTAAAGGGGACGTAGCCTCGTGAGCCGCTATGATTGCAGGGTGTTTTAAGCTCTTTAAATTCTTTCATATATGAAAAGGGGAGGGTGCCAGGTAAACGGATTCACATGGTCCGGTTCATTGAATGTTCAGCTTGCATGGCCACGTTGGAACAAAGAAAACTTTTTTTTTTTCTGTCACCGTTTGTTGGCATTGGAAAAACACAAATTACCATCTCACCTCACCTTCATGTCACCTGAGCTCCTGAGCACTTTCAGCATCTCAACCAGGGTTACCGGAAGCGCCTAGCTAAAAGGGGAAGCGCGGAACGTCGCGCTTCCGAAGCGTGGGGGGAAGCGTCCCCCTTTTTTGGGAAGCGCGCTTCCCTTTAATGGGGGACGCGTTTCCCTTTAATGGGGGACGCGCTTCCCTTTAATGGGAAGCACGCTTCCCATCACGCTTCCCCCTCGCTTCCCCCACGCTTCCCCCTCGCTTTCCCTGTTTTTTTCAATTTTTTTGTACTTTTTATTTTTTGTTTTTATTTTTTTCGCTTCCCCCTCGCTTCCGAGACGCTTCCTAGGTCGCTTCCGAGACACTTCCCGAATTGCTCCTAAGTGGTCCCACGCTTCCCCGCTTCCTAAAATTTTGAAAGTGCCTCGCTTCCCGCTCCCGCTTCCTGTATCGCTTCCCGCTCCCGCTTCCTCAACTGGCAACCATGATCTCAACACTATCTTCAGCACTTACTATTGCTTTCTCCAATTCACCACTTTCGTCACAGCACCCACCTGCTGCAAATGACACTATTCACAATTATCACCTTATTGTAGCATTAGTCAGTTCCAGCTATTTGCACCCTATTGCACTCCTACTATGCATTTTCCCATGTTTCGCACATGTACTTCCCCCCTCCCATCTGCATTTAATCATCTAGGTATTGATTTTACCCAGCAATATCCTCTCTCTGTTTTGATCTATTTGGCATTTGCATTCTTTTACCTGTATATCTTTTGATTTGGTGCAGCGCAAAGTTCAATTTGGCATAACCACTGTGTTATGTCAATGTCCTCTGCATTATCTGAACTAAGTTGTATCTCTGCAGCATATCCTGTCACGGAAAAAAAAAATCAGAATCACATTTGTGCTTTATGGCTTATGTGATCACATATTATGTTTTCATTTCATCACATTATGCAAGTGAGGATTAGCTCATAACATAGGTGTGTGCCTTTCAATTCCATAAGCAATGATAGTAGGTGCATCAGCAAGTAACTTGCACAATCTTTGTCGCTTAACAGTTGCTTGTGCAACTACATTCCCTGTATATCCCCACCACATGTTGTCCATCACTACCCTATACACACTGCACTGCATTTCTGTGACAATATTTCCACCTGCTGTTACCACTTGTAAATAGCCTTGTCTTTACATCCTTATACCCTTCACCTCCCTGCATCATCACCTTGGCTGCTCATCTTTGGACTGAATTCTGTCACGATCCACTGACCAACATCCTGCTATTCCTTCATCTCTTCCAACCATCTCTAACCTACATCTCATTAGCATCGGTGTGTGAATTAAGACATTGCTTGTTTGGATCAGAGTGTCAGGTAGTTCGTGTAAATAGTTAGTTAATCTGCGAATTAGTATAGGCTGTGTTAGTATGTTGACAGTTCATGTATGTATTGATGGTTAATGCATGTGAGCACCTTGTTAGGGTATGTGTGATTAGTAGATCTGAGTTAACAATACAGGAGTTAACACTGTGTGAATTAACACTGTATGAGTAGTATAGTGTGTTAAATAGTAAAATAGTGTGTTAGTCCATATTACTGTGTCAGCAATATGAGTTAACCGTCTGTATCATCAGTCTGTTAGGTCAAGTGTGTTAGATAATGGATGTGTGTTAGCAACAAAGATTGGGTGAGTTGTATTGTGTAGCAGTACATGTGCATTAACAGTTTGTGTGAATTAGCTTGATGATTAGCATATATCGCTCATTTGGATCAGGATATCATACGGTTAGTCTATGTTAGCATTGTATTAGGCAGGGCGGGTGCATATAGTTAGCATTGTGTCAGTATAGTGTGTCAAGTAGTGCGTTATAGTTACTATTTTACCTTTAGGTTTTATATCTGAGTCTTGGAACCAAGTTTAGCTGAGTATTGTTGTGTCTTTGCTTACTGTTGAGTAGTGATTTTCAATGCCCTTTTAAATGCTGATCTTCACAATAAAATGTTTTAATGTTCCTTAATGTTTTCTTAATGTTGTCTTACCAAGCATACGTAGTAGCAATTTCAGCATTTTATAGCATATATTAATATCAGTTTTAACATATGTTTAGTCTTTTGCATTCACTTAGCATTGTCACATGCATTATAACATACATTTTCTCACTAGTTCGATATATCAGATACATATGTTAATATCCATTTCCTCATAGACATTTAGGTATCACCATGTACATTCTAGTCTTAATGGAATTTATGAATTTCTCTTTATACTTTGTGTTTTGCTAACCTTGTTTTACAGGAATATATGAAAAACATTGCTTTTTCTTTCTTAGTTTAAGTATCCTTGATTTCAATTCAATTCAAAATTTGTAATAGCTAGATGATAATGAGAATTCTTTACTTTTCAGTATTAGAATAGAATGTATGAGCATGTAAATCCCTCATGAGCTACTTGTTTCATATCATTTTCTTTTTATTTCAAAAATTCACGAATAGGAACACGAATGATACATGCACCATTCTAATAAGAAGTAATAAATCTTAAGCAAATGATTCACACTGATGGTCATAGTCAAAATGTGGACAATGCTTAGGATTTTTATCTTTTATGGAATAACATTGGATCCACACTGGATCTTTTTAAAAAATCATCATATTTTCTGAATTTTTCTTCCTTTATCAGAGTTTAACTTGAAATTAACTCAAAATATATATCAATGGCCATAGTCAGGATATATTGATATTTAATTTCATTTCAAACTCTATAAAGACACAAAAATGTGTTTTATTATTCATTTGAATTTAAATAAAGATTAACTTATAATACATTTTATGACCATAGTCAAAGATGTATTATATCTTCAATCTTATTTCAATTCACTTAAAGAATAAAATATGTTTTTCAAAGCCCAATTTCAAAATTCTTTTTAATTCATTCATCATTTAGGATATAATTACATCATTTTTTAAAATATTTCAAGTTTTCTTCAAAAACCAAGTGTTTTTTAGATAATTCTTCAAATATCTTCTTCATTTCTCAAATCAATCTTCAATTCTTATTCAAATTCATCTTCCTATTCTCAATTCTATCTTATTTTTCAAAATTCAATATTCTAATTTCAAAGATCAATTTAACTTTAAAATTTCAAATTCATCTCTAAATTCAAAATTCAATTTCCAATTTAAATCAAATTTCAAAGTTCAAATTAACTTTGAAATTCCAAGTTCATTTTCAGGATTCAATTTAAAAAATTCAATTCAATATTCCAGATCGAATTTCAAAGTTCAAATTCAACTTTGAAATCCCAGTTTCATCTCCTGATTTCAAAAATCAAGTTTAAAATCAAATTTATTCTTTATTTTTCAAAAATCTTTAAAGTTCTATCTAAAGATTGAGTCTTGATTCTCAATTCAATTCATTTATCCAAAATCAAGGTTTTGAGATTAATTTTGAATCTCAAAATTTGATTTTCCTCTAAATTCGAGATCAACTTGCAGAAATCAAATTCAGAATTCCCAAAATCCAACTCCAGGGTTTTCATTCAGGATTTCTCAATATCCAGATCCATCTTCTAATTCCATATTGGATTCCAGATTTTAAATCCAATTACATCTTGGATTCTAGATTGCAAAATCCAAATCCATATAGGATTCTAGTTTTCAATTCCAAAATTTTTCGAATTCCATCTTGGATCCCAGATTTTCAAATCCAATTCCACCTTGGATTCAGATTTTCAAATTCAATTCCATATTGGATTCCAGATTTAAAATCCAAATTCCATCTAGGACTCCAGACTTCAAATCCAATTCCATATTGGATTCCAGATTTAAAATCCAATTCCATATTGGATTCCAGATTTAAAATCCAAATTCCATCTTGGATTCCAGATTTCAAATCCAATTCCATCTAGGATTCAGATTTTCAATCCAATTTTCCAATTTGATTTCCATTTTCAAACTCATTTCCATTCTCAAATCTCATCTGGATTTCAAGATTCCAATTTCTATTTTCCAAAACCACTTTTAAATCTATTCCTCCAAGTCTAAATTCAATTTCCAAATCAAAAATTCCTATTTCAGGTTCGGAATTCAAAATTCAAGATCAAAGATCCATTTTCAAAATCGATTCTTGAGAATCAAATTCAAATTCAAAGTTCATTTTGACTTTGAAAATTCATTTTTACTTCAAATCTATCTTAGTTCCAAATCTCCTTTTCTTTTCATTTATTCAATTCAAAATCCATTTTCCAAACTCTGATTATTCCAAGACTTGGAATTTCAAAGTCTCTTCTTCCAGATCCATTGTTCAAGTTCTGAGTTAGATTCAAAATCTAACTTTTTCAAGCCAATTTCAACCATTTGAATTATTTCTCCAAATATCTTCAAATTTATTTCAAAAATCACTTAGATAAATTCAAAGGTTTTAAAAATTATTCTTCTCGAAAGCATACATCTCTGCATTTACATTGCACAAGCATGATTTTTTGTGCATTTTAGACTTAGAATAATTTTTTAGACAATATTTAGGCGAAGCAAAAGACATAAGTTTGATCCTTGGTTCGATTACCCTTGGTAAATGCGCCAAGAACGGTCGAACCTCGTACCGACAAGCGAATTCCGTCTCTCAATTTTCTCGCAAATTTTAAAAAACGAAGGCTAGTAATTTCAAAACATTTTCAAAATTTAGGTCAAGTGAGACCTTAGCAAAAGAGTTCCTCTCTCTTATTTCTTTTCTTTTCTTTCGTTTTTTCTATCTTTTATTCCCCTTTAAAAGGGGAATAGAGGCTAGAAAGGCAAAGAGAAGGAAAAGAGGAATACACGAGGAAAAATTTTGCAATGATCACAGTAATCCAATATATATTATATATATAAGGTAATACATATACATATATATATATATATATTTATATATATATATATAATATGTATATGTATCTATCCATTATATATATAAAATATATGTTTAGCCATAAGGGTATATTCATCTTTTTACACATATTTTTTTTTTTGAGAATATGTATGTAAATTTTTTTTTTATTTTCTTTTTCCTTCTTTTTTCATTTTTCTCTTTTTATTCTTTCATCTTTTAGCACATGGAGGGGCCCACCCAACATGATCGTTGGACCCTCCAATGGTTATAATTATAACCGTTGGAGGGGTCCCAACCATCATATTGTGAGCCCCTCCATGGCCTCTCATTGTGTATAAATAGGGGTGTTCCCCCTTGAGTTTTGGCATGGCTTTGGGTCAAAGCCCAAGTGTTTCTCAATAAAGCTTTTATTCTTTTATGCCTTTTGTGCATTTGTGAGATTTGGTGAGTTGTGCTTTTGTTTACAAGTGTTCTAAGAGTGATTATTGTGCATGTGTGTACGTGTTTATCATCAAGAATATTAAGGTCTTGATCTGTTAAAGATACTTTTACAACAACATGGAAACTCAAGAGCCTGAAAGTTATAATGAAAGCATTGAAGCACAATGGTTTCTAAGAGTCTGAAAGTTATGATGGAAATTTCAGTCTTAAAAATTCATTTGCAAAACACAAAAGAAAGAAAAGATGAAAATTTGAAATCAAATCACAAAATTATTTTTCTGCATAAATATCACTAAGTTAACCTTGAATCACACAACAAACAATCCAGAGTTTCTAGTACCATACATCAGGTGTACACTGATGCTAAGTGTTGCAAGTTCTATACTAGCTTTGATCATTCATTTGATCAGTTGCTTTTCAACTTCTCTGGTCTGTATACAATACACCAGCTAAAAGTTTAACGCCATGTGATCTGCATCACAACAATATGCAGTGAATCAATGATACTTTATCATTAATATTGTTATTTTTGTATTAATATTATTATTTCTGGCCAAAATATGAAATCAAACATGTTCAGCCAATAGCTATTGCTGACATAGGTGGAGTCTTTTGTGATTAAATGCAACGGATGGTTTTAGTGAATTATGATTATAGAAATATTGGCAGATAGAAATATATCCATGAAGAATGTGGACCAGTTGGGTCAGATGTTTTAAGGGCAAATTGATACGTCTGACCTCAAGAAGACTTAACTTTGACAACTGACTGCAGAATTTTGTACCTTTCGTGCTGTTGAAAAGCTTATTCTAAAGGATACAATCTGCTAATTAACAAAGTTCATAGGCCATTAGTTTCAGGTGATCTGAGTTCGCCTTTTTAGCCATTTGTGCTGGTTAGACTCCGACTTATAATATGTAAGGTTTGACCAAGTGACGTTACATCTCCTTATTTGAGTAGAATTTGAAGTTGGTCCAAAAGATAAAGCTGATGTATTCAGTAGGCACTATTCAAACATGGACTTATTTAATTTTGTAAAACTTAATTAACTAGGTAAGCATTCTATTTTTTAGTGAAGAAAAGGAGATTTTATATCTTAATTAAGACATGGGTACCCACAACTGCAAATTGAAGTCTCTGTAAGTATCAAAGAACTAAAATTGAGAGATTTGAAATTTAAAGGTTAATGAACACAAAACATGTTCAAAGCCAACTTCTAATTTTTCTCAATTTTCTTGTGTGTCTCCTTTTAGTTTTTAGCTATTAGGAGTCCAATTATGACATATTGGAGAAAAATATTTTCCCCTCTTATGTTGAATCAAGTTGGTATTAGAGTTTCAGGTTTCCTTAATATTGGAGTTCACTTTTTTGGCTTATGGTTGGTATCCACAGCCAATACCACCAATCGGTAGAGAGTTGTTGGCCTTGCAAGTGCATAAAAAAAAGAAAGGAACCATGGTTGGCTTGAATTAAATATAGAGGGGCGCCTCATGTAGGAATTGCATAGGATGTATGTGAATATGGATAGTCTTGATGTGCGCAGAGATAGAATAGAGAGAGTTTTGGTTAATGGCCTTCTTCAGGGGGGATGGAGCTCAATAAGGATATCAATTATCTTCCTTGAGAGCAGGAGGCTGGGTAATATTACCTCCCCTAGGTTGCCGTTTCCCAGCCTTAAACGTGTATCCAAATATCCCTCAAAAGATAAAACAATAACAATTTTTTTGAGATAAGATGAGAAACCGTTTTTGGATAACCATTTGGATATGCCCTGTAATGTGTGACCCATACATTAAGTAGAGAGTGGGCCCTACTCTCTCTTTAATGCATGGGTTCATGCACTTGAGGGCGCATGGCCACCTAGGTGCCATGTATGACCAATATCTCCCACTTGGCCATGCAAACCGAATTATGATGCAAGATTCTTCCTCCCACTATTGAAGTCTTACACTTGCATCAAAAGATCTAGCAATGTTGTATTTTCACTTTTATCCATCCATCTAGATGACCCAATTAGACATATCTCATTCCCATACATGATATATGTTTTGAAAACAATTCTTCTGATATGCCTTTTGTTAAAGGATCTACAATCATATCAGATCCCATACATGATATATGTTTTGAAAACAATTCTTCTGATATGCCTTTTGTTAAAGGATCTACAATCATATCAGAGGTAGGTAATTTATTGATTGTAATTTCATTCTTTTCAATTATGTCATGAATATAATGATATTTTACCATTATGTGTTTGCTTTTAGAACTGTCTGCGCCACTCTTTATAAGAGAGATATCTGCTTGATTGTCACAGTAAATTTGTACTGCCCCATTGGTTATATCTTGCTTCAAAACGCTGATGACGCGACTTATCGAAACGACAAAGGTAACAACAATATTGCATGTAATATGCTCAACTTCTTGGATATGCTGAGCTACACAACCTTGTTTCTTGCATGACCAAGAAATTGCACCTCTTCCAAGGAGAAAAATGTATCTAGAAATGGATTTACTATCATCTCTGTTGCCAGCAAAATCAACATCAAAATATCCAGTCAGTTTTAAGTTATCCTCTTGAAAATACAATTGCAAGTTTTTAGTTCCTTTCAAATATCTAAATATTGTCTTCACTGCTTGCCAGTTAGGCCAATCGAGATTACTCTGATAGCGACTAACGAGGCAAACAACAAAGCTGATATTAGGCCTTGTGCATAGCATACATCAAGCTTCCAACAACTTGTGCATAAAGGACATTCAATCTTTCTTGTCCTTAACTCAGACAATCATTCTTACTCAATTTTACTCTTTTCACTACGGGTGTTCTAACAGGCTTTCCATCACTCATTCTAAACTTCTTGAGTATATGATTAATATATCTTTCTTGACTCAAACTCAAAAGTTCAGAATTCCTGTCATGAGTAATTTTAATTCCAAGAACATAGGATGCCTCTCCCATGTTTTTCATCTCGAATTAAGAATTTAACCATGACTTGGTTTTGACAATCATCTTATTGTTGTTTTGAGTCAAAAGAATGTCATCCACATACAGTGAGAGAATAGAGAATTTGCTCACTTTTTCAAACATAAATACAGTGGTCAAAGTTAATTGTCACGAATCCCAGTGTAGTAATTGACGTGTGAAACTTTAAGTACCATTGACGTGACGATTGTTTAAGTCCGTATAAGAATTTTTTCAACCTGTACACTTTATCCTTTTGGCCTTTAACAATATATCCTTCAGGTTGTTTCATAAATGTAGTTTCTTTAAGGTTACCATTTAGGAATGCAGTTTTAACATCCATCTGATATAGATCTAAATCATTAGGAGCTATAATAGCCAAAATTATCTTTATTGAGGCAAAATTTTCAATGGGTGAATATGTATTAACATAGTCTAACCCTTCTCTCTGTGAAAATCCTTTAACTACCCATCTTGCTTTAAATTTATCTATACTTTCATCAGAATTGAATTTCTTCTTTAATATCCATTTGCATCTAATGGATTTTCTTTCTTCAGGTAGATCAGTCAATTCTCAGTCTTATTTTTTCTCAATGGACTCAATTTTCTCATCCATGGCTTTTACCCCGTATGTTGATTCAAGTGAGTTTATTGCCTCATTATATGACAAATTATCTCCTATGTCATCAAGATATATTGAGTAACATAGTTCTTCTGACAAGTAAATATAATAATCATTCCGATATGGAGGAGCTCTTGATCTTTTTGTGGCCAAAATGAGTTTGATGTGAAGTAGAAGAATTACTAACAATTGGTTCATCATTACGTAACTGTTCTTGTGAATCATCAGTTATAGATGAGATCAAATAGTTAATCTTCATTTATTTCGGAGATTACTGGTTCAATATTTTGTTCTTCTAGAAATGCGTCTCTACCTTCAATTAAACCCTTATCAGGATGATAGAATCTATAATCTTTGGATCTTTTTGGATATCCAATAAAGGTACATCTTATAGATCTGCTATCTATTTTATCTATTGATCGATCTATAATTTTTATATGAGCTACTGAATTCCATCTTCGAAGATGACTAAGGTCCGGTTTTCTTACAGTCCACAACTCATAAGGTTTATAAACAATGGCCTTATATGGAACCCTATTCAGAACATATATAGCTGCATAAATATTTTCCAACCAAAATGCCTTTGGTAATGAGGCATGAGACAACATGCATCATATTATGTCAAGAAGAGTCATATTATATCTTTCTGCCACAACGTTTTATTGAGGTGTTCCAGGTGTTGTTGTTTGAGGTTTGATTCTATTTTCCTTACAATTTTAAAAAAATTTATTTGAGATGTATTTTTCTCCTCGATCAGACCTTAAGACCTTAATCTTTCTTTCAAGTTGGGTTTCAACTTCTTTACGATATTCTTTAAATTTCTCTAATGCCTCATACTTACATGTTATAAGATATATATATATATCTATATCTTGAGTAATCATCAATGAAAGTTATAATATATTGCATTTCTTTATGAGTTTGGGTTCTGAAAGGTCTACAAATGTCTGTATAGATAATTTTTAATAGTTCAGATGCTCTAATTACATCAGTTGAAAATAGTTTTCTCGCCATTCTTCCATGGATACATGATTCACATCGATGAAAAGATGTTTCTTCAAAGTTAGTTATTAGATTTAGTTTAACAAGTTTTTTCATTTTATTTAAATTAATATGTCCTAACCTTTGGTGCCATATATTCACATCCACGTTAAGAACATTAACGATATAAGCAAAAGACAATGCAATTTTATTCATATCAGAAATTTTAAGTTTAAACAATCCATGGTCTTTGTCATGCTTTCCCATAGTCACTTTTCCCACTACAAACCTTACTTCAAAACCCTTATTGATCAGGGCTGGAACATACACCAGGTTTCGTCACATGTACGATACATACAAAACATCAGTTAATAAGACATTATTTTTAGAGGTTTCAATGCGATAAGTTCCAACACCGATAACATCAGAATGGGTGTTGTTTCCCATGTACACTCGATATTCTCGGGTTTGTACTCCGTCATGTCCACCACGTCTTCTTTGCTCTTGACAATGTATTGAGTTGCTTCCGAATCCATCCACTTTCCTCAAAGTTCTTGGTTCACATAAGAACACTTCAATATCACCCAAATTAGGTCATGTCTCTCCCGTTGCCCGCAATTTTTGTTGTTCTTATTGTTGCTCTTCTTATCTTGCTGCATGTGTTGCTGCTCAATATATATATCACGCAAATTATATATATATATCTTTTGTAATGCCCACTAGGGGCAATTTGGTCTTTACATCAATTTGTAAAGACATGTCAATTAGGGACATTTTTGTATTTTTATATTTTTGTTTTTTCTTATTTTCTTTTTATTGATTAAAGGGATAAAAAGGAGATTCCCTTAAGAGTCGTTGGGCCTCTCCCCAACATTCACAACTGTGACCGTTGGGGAGCTCCCCTTGGCTCCTCTTGAGGTGTATATAAAGGGGTCTTCTCTCCTTCTCTCTTGAATGTTTTTTCAAGCATTTCAATAATAGATTTCTTATTATTTTAAGTTCTCTCTTCTCCCTTGTATGTGTTTGGTGTTTGCCCTTTGTGGCATATTGTATCTTGTCCATTAGAGACATTGCACTTATGTGATTGTGCCTTGTAGTCACTTTGTGACATTTTTTGGCACTTGTATTTCTTTACAGTTTTCTGGTTAGGGAACAAACGGAAGGAGGTGCCATTGCTTCCCTTCGTCACAGATCATGCCTGACCGGCGGGGTTGGCCCTCTGCCTGTAGCCACCTCACTTAGGTGCCTCATACGGCTCTCTCTATAGCTGCTCGCCTCAGACAACACTGCTGGCCAATGCCGGCGGTTTCTGAGTTTTCTGGCGAGAGATTTTTTGAGGAAAAAGATAGACAAGTTTTTTCTGACCTTTCGTACTCATTTTTTTGATGGTCGGATTTTCGGTGACCTTTGCCCCAAAAAAGGATAGGTACTAACCTTTTACCACTTTTCCCTGTTTTTGATTTTTCGGTGACGAATCCGTGTGATCGGCGACTTCAAGCAGAGGGTGTTGAGGGCGAGTCACTGCACACTCCAAGTATGCCTCTGGTACCACTGTAGGAACTGCGTCGGATGTCTGTGAATATGGATCGCTTGGATGTGCGCAAAGAGAGAATAGAGAGAGAGAGTTGTGGTTAACAGCCTTCTTCAGGAGGGATGGAGCTCGATAGGGATATCGATTATCTTCCTTGAGAGCTGGAGGCTGGATATATATTACATCCCCTGGGTAGCCATTTCCTAGCCTTAAACATGCATCCGGATATCCCTCAAAAAATAAAACGATAAAACAGTTTTTCTGCGAAAAGATGAGAAACTGTTTTTGGATAACCATTTGGAAAACATTTGGATATGCCCAGTAATGGGTAACCCATATGTTAAGCAGAGAGTGGGCCCTACTCTCTCATTAACACATGGGTCCATGCACTTGAGGGCGCATGACCACCTAGGTGCCGTGTATGGCCAACACCTCACTTAATTAAAGAAGTATATTGCTCAATTCTCCTAGCTAGTGTTTTATTTGGTACCTCCACGAGCTGATCTTGAAGCTCTAGGTTCAACATCTTGTGCAAAGGCTATTGCATTATTTAAAAAAGAAGAGGAAGAACATGATGTAGAGTTGGATATTAATCATTTAGATAATTTACAACCTCCCAAATAGTTGCTAAGGTTGAAGCAAACTGCAGAGTCATGTGCCATCAGCTGCTGATTGGGCGCTGTAGATTAAGACAAGCTCATACTTCCAGGATAGCATAACACGGGGGTTGAAAAGACACTGTACTGCATTAAAAGCAAGATATTGTTCTGTTGTACAAAGTAAGGTTTAACATTGATTTGCTGCATATAGACAGCAAGATATAGCTGATATAATGGGCTATTTGAGTTAAGCATTGACCTGTCATGCACAGTAAGGGTTAATCAAGTCGTATCTCATTATCTAAGCAGAATCTGAAGTAGACACAAAAGGCAAAGTTGTACTTGATAAACCCTATCCAAAGATGGAATTATTGGATATTTAATAAAATTTGTCTAATTAGGTTAGTGTTCCCTCTTTTAACTAGTGGTCAAGCGTAGATCTTAATTAGGTGATGGAGAACCCACTAACATAAACAGAGGTTTTCTTTATCAGAAAAAAGTGGATTTGAGAGATTTGGAAGGTTAATGAAGTCAAAGTGGGTTCAAAGCCCAAATTTTGATTTTTCTCCAATTTTCTTGTATTTCTCTCTCTCTTAGATAATAGGGTTCGGTAGTGTCAGATTTCACTAGGATCTGTCGCACGTGAAAAGAGAAATGAAAGAGAAAGGAGGAGCTGTTGCTGTCATGATTTCCAATACTGAAATCGTGACCTAAAACATGTATGTATATCCTTGTTTACAGTATGATGAAAGAGAAAGGAGGAGCTGCGGCTGTCACGATTTCCAATACTGAAATCGTGACCTAAAACATGTATATATATCTTTCGTTTACAGTATGGGTCGGGTCTGATATATTATCCAGACCCGGAATACAAAATAACAAATACAAGTAAAGAATACATAAACAAATAGACTTTTTCAGGTAGTACATATGCTTGAGTGATCCAAGCATTAATGGTACATAGACTAGAATCACCATTGATGAAAAACATTATGTCATGTCAATAGAATTTTTCAGGATAATGGAATGCTGGCGTGATTTGTCTTTTGACAGTTTATAACTTCAGATGTCAAGACAAAGTATATTTCCAGAATTGATTAGTTTCTTATTTATTGGATCACAAAGACATGATTTTTAATTTTTCTATCTTGGTTGTTTCTTGTTGATCTGTTTGTATGCTCGTTCTTTTCCTTTGTGATTTACTTCACGTTTGTCAAATGCACATGATGAGGTGGACATTGGTTATGCAGGCATGGGACCTCTACAAAGCTGACAGGCTTTTGGAACTAGTGGATCCAAGAATAAAAGGGGAAAACAGTGAAGAAGCAATATGGTTTTTGAAGATAGCCCTCCTATGTGTGCAGCAGGTCCAGAGCCTGAGGCCAAAAATGTGTGTGGTTGTGGATATGATTTTGAATGGGAGAGATTCAGATCTCCAAATATCAGAACCAGGAATTATGGCTGATGTCAATGCCATAAAGGTTGCCCGCAAGGAATCATCTCAAAGCCTTAGTCAGTTACAAACATCTTTATTTTCATCCAAAGGTGCTGTCTAATTTCATTGTAACTCGATAAATGAGTTTGAGATGTTGGTTTGCAGATCCTTGGCATGTCGTCAATGGCTTAGCCATATCATATTGATCGGACCCTAACCCCATCGAGTTTGTTTGGTTTGAGGTAGCAGAAAAAAAAAATTCTTGCCTGCCTCATGAAATGCATCAGGCAGATTTGTTGGCTAAAATTCAAGATGCCCTAAAAATTACTGTTGATGCATCTACATTGGCTAGTGACTCCAACGTTGGGCTGCTGATTTGAATTTTCATGATATAAAGTTGTCTTTGTTCTTTTCATTTAGTTGAAGGGTGTCTTCTTTGCTGGGAAAATGTTGGAAGTGGAAAAATTCTGCCGCTTCTGTTATGTTGGTTCTTAGAGGTTGGAGGAATCTAAATCACGGGCAAGCAGAACACTGATGCTACTTGCAAGGATTCCCAGTTCAAGTTGGAGAACGTATCTTCATCGATTTGTTATTCAATGGCTGCTTCCCAGTAGAAGATGCCTGAACATAGTCAAGATTGCAATTGTGGTCACCGGGGCCTCCCCCAGCCAGCAACAGTTGGGTCACATCTCGGCATCTGTCATCCCTATTTTTCACCTCCACCTTGTGTTTGATCCGTTTTAGTTTGACTTTGCTTGTTTTAGTATCACTTATTCAATCTGATTTGTTGTAATTGTCGAATGCTGAGATTCTTTTATTCTTGGAAGTCCCACTGTAAATTGAAATACAAGAATCTTTCTCTTCTTATGTTGTATCGGTGGATGTTTAACTCGTCATTTTGATGTGTGACCATTGGAGACCTGACCAAATTAGACCTGTTAGTTTTCCCGACTGTTAGCATCCCTGGATGTCGCTCCACCTGATAAAGATTGCTTGGGCCTGATCCTTTCCCGATTCTCCAGCTACATATGGTCACATCTGAGAGAGTCGACGAAAGGCATCGGAACTTTTTTTTTTCTTTTTCGCTAGCTGGTAGGTTTGAAAATTTAGAAGATTAGACAAAATATAAGTAAAGCTATATGCTGTGTCACAAAGATACGTGGAAGACCCAACACGTGAACATGGGATTGTTTATTTTTTAATAAATGAAAATTGTTTTTATATGTTAAATATGCAAAAATGTTTATATTGAAATATTAAAATGTTATAATGCCCATGCGTGTCAGAGCCATGTCATAATAATGTGTCTGACTCGTGTCACCTATGACACTCCCTCTAAATGGCGTGACTTTATGACATAGACCGTATCGAAGGGAAATGGGTAAAACAACTAACCCCCAACTGCAGCCCAGTTTTCCTGGCTGGAATACGGTTACTGGACCTCCACTGATCATGAACCATAGGGCAGGATCCCTACTCGCTGGTCGTATTACCCGCATGGTGCTCCTCTTGATCTCTGTAGAGCTGATAAATGAAACGAGCCGCAATGGCTCTGCTGTGTTGTTGAATGTTGAACCCTCTCTGTAAGGCGCCCTGCGAGTTTCTCCGGCCATAATAAGTGGGGGGATTAGGGCCTCTTGGCGACCTCCATGGGTGGGAAGGAAGTGAAAGGACTAATAGAGGGGGGTATGGATGCTTCAGCTCGGGGTGCAATGAAAACAGTCCTGATCCTAACACGGGTTATTCATGCCACTTCTGAATCGGAATTTGAAAATGCAAGCAATAGATCCAAACCCGAGTACACTATCCCAATAATATATGATGAAGTAGGGCTGAATTTAGGATTCAACAAGTCTATGGTAATACTCGTTTTTTGTAAAAAAAAAAGAGAGACTAAAAGCAAGCTTTTCACAAGAAAAAATACAAAAAGGATCGGACTTGATCTGAATCCAAACATAGATCTCATATAAGATGCTGATATAAACACTGATCTGAATCTGAAAATAATCTGATTATGTCTAATCAAAACGTGATTAGAATGCACATTCAGGTCTTATTTTAAGGATCCATACAGGAAAATAGTGCGTTGGATTCAGATCAGATACCCGGATAGTCCCCATTCAATTTCACCCCTCCAAACGGGTCAGATATGTATGGAGCCAGGCTTAACTGAAAACTGGAACTCATTTTTAAGAGTCACATATTCGGATCTGACTCGGGTCTCACAATGAAGTTCTCAAACTGCTTTAACAAATGAGATTTGTGGTTCTAATCTGCTAGATCCACTGAAAAATGGGTAAAATCTATTGTTTTTCAAGTAAAATAAATAAATAAATAGGTTGCAGTAGAGTGGGACGCCAGGCGGGTACAAAAAATGAGTCCAGGACGAGTTGTCCTGGACAGTATGTCCCATCATTCGAACATGAATTAAGGGGAACAATGGGGCAGCCACTGTAAATGATGAAAGAATTCAATTATTTGGGAATTGATTTCTTAGCTTTAACTTGAGCACATTTTTCTCTTGAATGAAGTGGAACGCGATTTTAATTGCACACACGATTACTAATCCAACAGAAAAAAAAATCTGGGAGTCTACTTTCCCCCAATTCTCTGTAACACACAGATGGGTGCTTTTTAGTCTCTACGGGTTCACCAGCAGCATTTTCTTTATGTTCTCGGCGCAGGGGCCAGCTTCTTTGTTGTGTAGTTGAAGAGGCATGTTTGGCAGCGTCTCATGAGATCCACTCTCATGAGAGAATGAATCGTCATTGGCATTGGCTAACCAAATATCAGGAAATGAGTGGTGATAAACCAACTCTGATTTACAAAGGCAATTGAGAGTCATATTCTCATTTACGTGAGAATCAGAATATCAAGGAGCCTCTTGTCAATCTGATTTATAAGACTCCAAATCAAATTTGATTTAGAGTCACATATGGCCCAGCAAATCAAACTTGATGATCATATTTTTTAGGGTTCGAATAATAATTTTCTGTCAGATCTATATTCAGAATTGGATTAAACTCAATATATTTGCACTATTTACAGGTAAAACATTGTTGTTAAGACTTTCCTTGTTGGATCCAGTATGATTATATCAAATCCAGATCCAGATTCAGCTCTGCTATGTCAGATTTAGTTCGGGTTTGGATCCAGAACAGACCCTTTGTGTAATGTTTGAACTCAGATTCGGATCTATATATGATCCTGCCCGCATCTGACCTAGATAAAAGTGTATGCATCTTTCCGGAGACGTTTTGTGTATCACGGATGACCGTGAGGAAAGAGGGTGTTTTGCATTGGTGTAGTGGTTCGGGAAAACACAAGAAGCCCGGTGTATTTTCTTCAAAACAGAACAGGATCAGGTGATATTGAAAAACTACCACTAATGGTGAATTTTGAATATTTACCACACATCTTAGTGGTACCGAGCACCTTGACGGAGAGCCCCTTTGGGTGAGACCTAGTTAGGTGATCGGGCCCAAGTACTTTACAAAGAACTCAGGCCACACAAAACACAAAAAAACGCTACCGGTGCAATGATTTTCTGTAAAACATGAACACAAAAAAATTGCCATACTGTAGTTAATGCTCCACACGTCTATGTAGTTACGTGTGAGATCATCTAGATGGTGGTTGCTGGTTTTGTGGGCTGATCTATTCAGCCACGTTGAGAAAAGGCTGGAAGTTAGAGGTACGTAGGTAGTTGTAACTTGAGCCTAAAGAATAGGATGTGAACCAAAATTGTAGAGACATGTAGCTAGTGGCAAGTTTTTCCGTTTTTAAGTGCTTTATAAATTTGCTATGTAAGAAAGTTAAGTATGAAAGAGGTAAATGAGTTTTTAGTAAGGTATGCTTTTATGTTTTAAGAATCTTTAACCATACCAAAAGAGTGGTATCAGAGCACCAGGTTTGAGGTGTGACAGGGAGTGAAGGCATTGCTGAAGCAAAAGTGTTGGATCATGAAGGTTACAGGTTACGTTGAATACATGAAAAGGTTGGTAAACCATGAACGTGACATCTGGTATGACTTTATTGAACTTGTCACAAATTATAACTCATTTTCAATGGAGAAAATTATGAATTTTGGAGCATCAAAATAAAAACATTTTTTATTTTCCAAGATTTATGAGAATTGGTAGATAATATAGGTACTCTTGAAAATGAGAAGTCACCTGGAAAATCAACAGAAAAGTTAGATATACGGAGAAAAGACGCAAAGGCATTATTGGTCCTATAATAGGCAGTCACAAATATCATCTTTCTAAGAATTGCAAATGCAGTCACATCAAATGAGGCATGGACTATTTTAAAACAGGATTTTCACGGAGACAAGAAGGTAACCACTATTAAGTTACAAACTTTTCGCCGGGATTTTAAAACATTTTTTTTATGAAAAATGGTGAATCTGTGCAAGATTTTTTCTCTAGAATCTTGGTTATTATAAATCAAATAAGATCTTTTAGTGACGTTATTTCTGATCAAAGGATTGTGGAAAAAGTTTTAAGAAGTCTCCCTCCTAAGTTTGACTATTGTAACAGTTAATTAAAGAGTCTAAAGATTTGTCATCATACAATCTCAATGAGTTGATCGATTACTTGTTAGCACACAAAAGTCGTATGAATAGAGCTGAAGAAAAAATTGTTGAGCATGCTTTTTATGTTAAAGTGAAAAGTTTAAACAAGGAGAAAATTACTGGTGGGGTCAATAATAAAACAAGTGGATTTAGAGGTTGCGGTAAAGGAGGATATAGAGTCAGTTTTTGAGGCAGAGGAAGAGGACGTGGTAGGTATGATGCAAAATTTTCTAAGGAAGGTAACATCCACATACCGAGTTATAAAGCAAAACAATGTTTTCAGGCAAATATTGTAGAGGAGGATGTTAATCTGTTTCTTACAAGTGTTGACAATGGAAAAAAAGATGCTTGATTTTTAGATAGTGGGTATAGCAATCACATGACAGGAAAGAAAGAACTTTTTAAAGAACTTAACGAATCAGTTAAGCTGAAGGTCTGGTTGGGGGATGATAATAAGGTAAAAGTTGAAGGAAAAGGTACACTTATAGTGATAATCAAACCAGGTAAAGAAAAATTTATTCAAGATGTTTACTTTGTACCTGGTTTGTCTCATAACCTACTTAGTGTAGGTCAATTGATACAAAAAGATTACTTGGTCTATTTTCATGATGAATTATGTGAGATAAAAAATAAAAAGACTAGCTCGGTGATTGCAAAAATTCCCATGCTTCAAAATAAGTTGTTTCCACTTGAGGTTACAACTATGGATACATGTGCTCTAGTGGCTGGTGTTGAGGATCAATCAAAATTGTGGCATTTACGATACGAGCACTTGCATCATAGTGGTTTGAATGTGTTAAATCAAAAGAGTATGGTACATGGTTTACCATCTATTTCTATGTCTAACAAAGTGTGTGAAGGTTGTGTTTTTTAAAAACAACATTGAAGTTCGTTTTCAGTAGGAAAAGCATGGAGAGCTACGAGACCACTTGAACTTGTTCATGCAAACGTTTGTGGCCCAATGAATACATTGTTATTAAATAAAAGTAAATATTTTTTATTTTTTATTGATGATTATACATGTAACGTTGGGTCTATTTTCTAGCACAAAAATCCGTTGCCTTTGATAAATTCAAGAAATTCAAAGTGCTAGTTGAAAAAGAAAGTGGTCTTCCAATAAAAACTCTTCGTACTGATAGAGGAGGTGAATTTGTTTCTAATGAGTTTGAGTTGTTTTGCAAGGAAAATGGAATACACAGGCAATATTCGGTGAGAAAAATGCCACAACAAAATGGAGTGGTTGAAAGGAAAAATAGAACAGTGGTTGAGATGGCACACAATATGCTTGTTGAAAAAAAATTGTCATATGATTTATGGGCAGAAGCTGTAGCAACATTTGTGTATCTTCTGAATATATCTCCTACAAAAGCAGTTCAAAATACGGTACCATATCAAGCATGGTGGAACCGCATACCTAGTATAAGTCATTTACGCATATTTTGATGCACTGCTTATGCTTTGATTTATGCTTCTGAACATTCCAAGTTAGATAAGAAGAGTAAAAAATGTGTGTTTATTGGTTATAGTCTTGAAACCAAAGGGTATCGTCTTTATAATCCAGTTACCAAAAAACTAATTATTAGAAAAGATGTGATCTTTGATGAAGAAAGTTGTTCAAAAAGGAAAGATAATGAAGTAAAGAATGTACCATTTGAAGAACTGGAGGGATATGCACTAGATGACTCTACGTCTTCTAGTAATTCATCACTAACAACCTTTGAAAGTACTCTTGACTCAGATTCACCTTCAAGAAAGGTAAAATCGTTGGATGAAATATATGAAAAGTGTACTTTTGCTCTTCTTGCATTTAAACCATCAAGTTATGACGAAACATGTAAAAGCATGGAATGGGTAAATTCAATGAAAGAGGAAATTTCATTGATAGAAAAAAATAAAACTTGAGAATTAGTGGACTTGCCGTGTGATAAAAAACCTATTGGGATAAAATGGGTTTACAAAGTTAAACATGATGTTGATGGCAAGATCAAAAAATATAAATCAAAGACTTGTGGCGAAAGGCTATGTTCAGAAATATGGTGAAGATTTTTTAGAGACTTTTTCTCCTGTAGCTAGATTTGAAACTATTTGTATGGTTCTTACAATTGCAACTCAACTAAAGTGGAAATTTTTTCAACTTAATGTAAAATCAACATTTCTGAATAGTTATTTAAATGAAGAAATTTATGTAGAGAAATTAGAAGGTTTCTTTATTGCAGGAAAGGAAGAGAAAGTGTATAAGTTAAACAAAGCCTTGTATGGACTCAAGCAAGCACCGCGCGTCTGGTATAGTCAGTTAGACTCGTACTTACCTAAAAATGAGTTTAAAAGGAGTAAAAGTGAACCTACATTATATGTTAAGAAGGAAGGTGTTGACATTATACCTGTAAGTATATATGTTGATGACATTATCTATACATGCACTTCGTTTAAACTCAATAAAGAGTTCAAAATGTGCATGATGAATGAGTTAGGCTTGCTAAGGTTCTTTTTAGGGCTACAAATTTATCAATCAGATGAAGGCATTTTTATTTTACAAGAGAACTATGCTTCAGTTCTACTGAAAAAATTCAATATGAATAAGTGTAAAGTATGCTCTACATCTATAAATATATCTGAGAAGTTATGTGCAGATGATGGAACTCTAAAAGTAGATGAGAAGTATTACAAAAGCATGGTTGGCGGGTTGATGTACTTAACTCATACTCAGCCAGATATTGCATTCCTTGTGAGCATGGTCTCAAGATTTATGCATTGTCCATCAGTTCATCACTTGGGAGAAACTAAACACATTATGCGTTAGGTTCATGAAACAATTGATTTTGGAATATGGTATAAATCATTTACTAATCTCACTTTATGTGTTTTTTCTGATAGTGATTGGGCAGGTTCGAAAGATGATCGAAAAAACACAAGCGGATTCATATTCTCATTCGGATATGGAGCTATTACTTGGAGCTCAAAAAAACAAAACTCAATGGCTTTATCATCAACAGAAGTTGAATATATAGCTATCACTACAACAACATGTCAAGCCATTTGGATGAGAAGAATTTTGAAAGATGTCAAATTGGGTCAAAAGGAGCCTACAAAGATTTTTTTTTTTGTGATAATAACTCAACAATTTCTATGACAAAAAATTCTGTTTTTAATGGAAGAACAAAACATGTGAAGATCAAATATCATTTTATTAGAGAGGTAGTGTCAAGAGGACTTGTTGCAGTGAAAAAATGTGCATCTGTAAAACAAGTTGTTGATGGTTTCACAAAGTCATTACCACTGATAAAATTTGTTAAGTTTAGAGAAAGTTTAGAAGTATGTAGGTTGTCGCATTAAGGGAGAGCAATGTAGTTAATGCTCCACATGTCTATGTAGTTATGTGTGAGATCATGTAGATGGTGGTTGCTGGTTTTATAGAGTGATCTGTTCAGCCATGTTGAGAAAAAGGCGGAAAGTTAGAGGTATGTAGGTAGTTATAACTTGAGCTTAAAGAATATGATGTGAACCAAAATTGTAGAGACATGTAGCTAGTGGGAAGTTTTTCCTTTTTTAAGTGTTTTATAAATTTGCTATGTACGGAAGTTTCTGTTTTAAGCATCTTTTACTGAACCTTCTTTTATTGTAAAAGAGTCCATACCAAAATATGCATGCAATAATTTTTTATGTTTTGTGTACCCAGAGTATTTTATAAAACACAAAACATTGAAAATCGCTATGCATGGAGCAATTTTCCGTGTAGAATACAAAACACAGAAAATTTCTATATGCATAATGTTTCTATGTTTTGTCTGGCCCGAGTATTTTGTAAAGTACCTAAGCTGGGGTTCGATCATTTCCGCTTTAGCCCGAGTATTTGGTGCTACGGAAACGCCCTCCTGGACAGGATGTGTGGTGGATATGATTTGACACCTGCTCCTATCCCCGTGGTAACCTCTTGGCTTTTGCGGCGTCCAAAAGGGAGCCCTTGGATGGTTGTGTTAGAATATGGTTTTAGAACATGCATTTTGAGCTCCAAGGGGTGTTGGCATTGTGGGGTGGGACCTTGGCTACTAGACAGAAAGTAGTTATCGGTGTAATTGAAAGCTTTGTTGGACGATCGTGTTGGGAAATTCGCTATACAGATTAATCGCTATCGAAGTAGTCGCTTTAAAGAGTAATCGCTATACGTAATAGTCGTTGTACATAGTAATCATTATTCATAGTAATCGCTATACATAATAATACCTACAACAGTGCATCATGACATACAGTAGCGATTAACGTACCTTGGTCACACTTTTTTTCTCTTCATTCCCTTCCTTCTTCTACTTTTGTACTTCCTTCCTTCCGTCCATCGTCTGCTTTTTTCTTTCCCTTTCTTTCTTCTCTTCCTTCTGCTTCTTCCTTTCTTTTTCTTTCTCTTCCTCGTCCTGCTTCTTCCTTTCTCTTTCCTTCTCTTCATTGCCCCCCTTCTCCTTCCTTTGTCTTTCCTTCTCTTCCTCATCCTTGTTATCAACACAAAAATTTTCCCTCCCTCTGCGAGAGAGAGAAACGATTCTGCGAGTCAAACTCGACCAAAGTTTTAAAAATAACTCACCTCCATTTTTGAAATTTGTGGGAAAATTTTGTAGAATGGGACTCGCCTGTCGGTACAAGGTTCAACCGTTCCTGGTGCCTTTACCAGAGGTAATTGAACCAAGGATCAATGTGTGCTTAGCTAATGTTCAAATATCTAAATCATGCTCTTTTTTCTAAAATCCACAGAGAATAAGGCATGTGCTATGAGATTTTGAAAAATACAAGTTTGAGAAATATAATGTTTGCTTGGGAAAATGCTTGGAAATACTTGAGAAAAGTGATGATTCTGGGAAAATCATGAATTTCATTGGAAATCAGGAATTGCATTGGAAAATGACTTTTGAAATAGAAAATGGATTCTCAGGAAAACTGAAACTTTGAGAAAATCGTTTTTTGAGATTTGAACTGCTTTTTCTGAGAAAATTGATTTCTAAAGTAGATTTGGGAGTTTTGAGAAAACAAGTTTCAGAGATATTTCAAAGACTTTGAGAAAATCGATTTGTGAACTTTGAAAATGAATTTGAGAACGTTAAAAAATCAAGATTTAAATTTGGGAAATATTTGAAATATCATTCAAAAACTCAGACTTTTGAAAGAATCACTTTCTGAGAAAGACTTGGAAAATTTGAGAAAATCGATTTCTCTGAATTGAGATGAAAGCATATGATTGTTTGAAATGAATGAATATGGATTTGGAATATTTTTATTTTGAGGAATTGAAAAAATCTTTTTTGCATTTTTTGAGAAATGCAGTGCATTTTTGAAGTTAGTCTAAGAGTATAGGCTGAATGTGGCTAATTCGAAGATCACAAATCTGGGTTTCACTCGTATTCCGATTATGACCATAAATACGAATTCCACTGAGTTTGTCAACTCCCTAAGAGTTTGTGCACATTTCATTCTTGTCAACGATAGTGGATTTAGAAAAATGTGCATGAATCACACATCAGATATTAGAATTAATACGAAACCAAACTGTATGCAATGCACCCAATTCTATGAAAAAATGTAACTTTTATTCCAAATTTACATTTGATATTACATTGAAATGAATAAGAAAAAAATAAATAAATCTTCTTCCTGAATATCCCTGCAAAACTAGAAAGCAAGTTAACACAAAAATGTAGGTTTATTTGGATTTATCTGAAAATATCAGGAAATTATCAAATTTTATCCATATATAAACCCTGATTCATACCTCCCTGATATAAACATAAGAAACATATGATAAAAATGAATGAAAAATCCAAAAATAAAGTTTGAAAATTCAAAATTGGGGTCAAAATGACCAAAAATACCCTTGATAACAACACTATGGCCTTGAAATCAGGGTTTTCAGAAAGATATTTTATGAAAAAAAATGAGATTTTGAAATTCAAATGATGATAAATCAAACACAAGATGATATGATATGATATGATATGATGAAAATATAAAAATTAAAGTTTGAAATTTCGAAATTGAGGTCAAAATGATCAAAATGCCCCTGATAACAAGACTATGGCCTAGAAATCAGGGTTTTCTGAAATATTTTTTGTAAAAATATGAATTTCAAAATTTCAATGAATGCAAATGATATGAAAATTGAATATAATATGATATGAAATGATGATATGCATGTTAAAACCTTAAAAATGCAAAAATATCAAGAAAATACTGAATTTCGCCTGAATTTTGCTTGTATTTCGCCTTTGATTTTAAAAGTTAACTAACATATCCTTACAGCTAATCAAATAGGCAAAATTTATAACAAACCAGAGGCATCCTAATTCTATAGCCGAGTGTTAAATTCAAATGCCATGATGACGTGAAAGCTATACAGACGTAACAGAGAAATAAAAAAAATTGATACATAGGTAGAAATGCAGCGTTAGTTCAGATCAACAATGACATATATGCAGGCTCTCTATTTGGTATTGTATCAAACATCAATTCTAAGCTCTCCTTTTTTTATTACGGGTGCTGGATATCGTGAAATATATCAAGACACCTGATTGCTTGAGAAAGTGGATGTAATTTTACGCATGGTATGGACAATACCATGCTGAATCCAAGACACTGAAATACTTTAAATTGGTATATGCAGACATTACACTTGTAGAACAGGAAATACAAGGAGGAAAATGCATTATGGAACAGGTAACTCCAGGTCATAATGAATAAATAAGATGTTGAATAATAACATGAAACATATCAAAATGCACAAATGTTGTGGTAAATTAAAGAAAAACACATAAATATAAAAAAGAAATTGGGTGCAGAAATGTATAGGTGATATTTACAAATCGAAAAAAGGTAAGAAAAAAAAAAAAAATGATGAATCCGATATTGTCAAAGCAAGAGATCAAACATGAACATGTAATTATGACTAAAAAAAAGAAAACTAAATGGAGAATCGAAAATTAGAATGCACGCCAATCCATTAGAATTTCGATATAAATAGGGGATCGAGACAACAATAGGAAATATAAAAAGAAAAAAAACTAACTGTAAAAGGAAAAGAACAAAACGAAATCAAAAGGAAAAATCAAATGTAATTAGAACATGAAATTGAATGCAAACTGGGAATCTAAGGCAATTTGAAAATCGGGATGAAAATAAGAAGTAGAAATACAAACGAAATGTCAAGGTCATAAGACAATAAAAATGAAAAACAAGAAATCAAAAATCAGAGGAGAAATCCCAATGCAAACTACAATCAAGATGGAAAGAAGAAAGACACAGATCAGAATTATGAAAAATTGTAAATAAATAAGAAAGAAAGTGTTGAAATGCAAGCATTCTGTTGCTGTTGCATGTATGTAGGTCGATCTCATTGCAAACAGATCGGTTCTACGTGGGTGCTTCAATTAAAAGGAAAAAAAAAATAATCAGAAAACAAGATGAAAGAAGAAAACAAAACAAGAAAAAGAAAAAGAAGGGGAGTATCGGTTACCTTAGCCTTGACGTTGTAGGATGGTCGGCTTCCTTCAGCTGATCGGAAAAGGAAACCACAGGAATCCAGAGAAGAAAGAAGAGGGAGAAGAAGAAGATGCTTATGGAGGGGTGAAATGCGATGAAGGAAGAGGACCCCTAGGACTTTCCTTTATAACGGAAAGCCATTAGAAAAATTCGAGAGAGGTCCCTTGTTTTTTTAGAAATTTCTGAAAAGAAGGTTTAAAAAAAAGGTTTTTAAAAAAAAAGGGTTCTTTAAGTTTCGAGAATTTCAAAAAAAAAGATAAAATTTTCATTTACATGGCTTTTCAAGAAAAGGTTTTAAACTAATATATATATATATATATATATATATATATATATATATATATATATATATATATATATATGTGTGTGTGTGTGTGTGTGAAGTCTTTTATGTTTTTGAGAAAAATCCTAAAATACGAGAAAATATGAGAAAAATTTTGAGGATTTTTAATAGATGGGATCTAGATGAGGTTTTTAAAAGATTTTTATAAAATATTCATTTTGAAATTGTAAGTTTTTCTGAAATAGGACTTTTACGAAATATATGATTTATTTCAGAAAATGAACCCCAAAATGGATTTAAATCCCGGGTTTTGAGAAAATATTGATTTTGGATCTCGCATTGAGATTGGATTCAGATAAAATATCTAAGACAATACCACAAATTGATTTTCTTGATTTTTTGAAGAATAGAAGATCTGTGATCAGAATTGGATTTGGACATCCGATTTGGATAAGAAATTGAGTCAGAAATAAGAAATAAAAGTTTACCCGATTATTCAGAAGATGTGAGGTCAAGGGAAAAAAGAGAATTTTTGGATTTTTTTAGAAAATTTTGGGTGTTCACATCAAGACATCTCTAAAATGAAGGATGATGCAATAAACTTCTTCCCAAAAACCCAAGAAAGCTCAATACCTCAAAAAGAGTGCAAAAAGATCATCATGAGAAAAGAAAAATCCAGGATTAGATTATATCATTTCAAATTCCAGTTTAATAATTGTAAAGAGCTAGATTAGTGAGAAATCTTTACTTTCAAGTTTAAAATAGAATGTATGAGCATGTAGATGTCATGAATTATCTGTTTTCATATCATTCTTCTTCTATTTAAAAAATCCACAATGGGGAACACGAATGACATGTGCACCATTCTAATAAGAGGTACTTAATCCTAAGCAAATGACCCACATTGATGGCCATAGTCAAAATGTGGACAATGCTTAGGATTTTATCTTTTATGGAATAACATTGGATCTACACTAGATCTCTTTTCAAAATCATCATATTTTCTGAAATTTTCCTCCTTTATTAGAGTTTTATTTGAAATTAATTCAAAATATATATCAATGGCCATAGTCAGGATATATTGAGATTTAATTTCATTTCAAACTCTATAAAGGCACCAAAATATGTTTTATTCTTCATTTGAATTTAAATATAGATTATCTTATAATACATTTTATGACTATAGTCATAGATGTATTATATCTTCAATCTTATTTTTAATTCTCCTAAAAAATGAAATATGTTTTTCAATATCCAATTTTCAAATCCTTTAATTCATTTTATCATTTAGGATAAAATTACATCATATTTTCAAATTATTTCAAATTTTCTTCAAAAATCAAGTGATTTTGAGACAATTCTTCAAATATCTTCTTCATTTCTCAAATCAATCTTCAATTCTTATTAATAAATTCAAATTCATCCTTCTATTCTCAATTCTATTTAATTTCAAAATCCAAATTTCAATTTCAAAGTCCAATTCGACTTTGAAATTTCAAATTCATTTCTAGATTCAAAATTCAATTTCCAATTCAAATCAAATTTCAAAGTTTGATTCCACTTTGAAATTCCAAACTCATTTTCAGAATTTAATTTCAAATTCAATTCAATATTCCAGATTGAATTTTAAAGTTCAATTCATTCTTGAAATCCCAGATCCATCTTCTAATTCCATATTGGATTCCAGATTTCAAATCCAATTCCCTTTTGGATTCCAGATTTAAAACCAAATTCCATCTAGGATCCCAGAATTTCAAATCCAATTCCATCTTAGATCCCAGATTTTCAAATCCAATTCCACCTTGGATTCAGATTTTTAAATCCAATTTCATCTTGGATTCTAGATTGCAAAATCCAATTCCATCTAGGATTCCAGATTTCAAATCCAATTTCATCTTGGATTCAAATTTTCAAATCCGATCCCATTTTCCAATTTGATTTCCAATTTCAAACTCAATTCCATTTTCGAACCTCATCTGGATTTCAATTCTCAATTTTCTATTTCCAAAAACCATTTCCAAATCTAAATTCCATTCCCAAATTCAGATTCCTATTTCAGGTTCTGAATTAAAAACTTCAGATCAAAGATCCCTTTTCAAAATTGATTTTTGAGAATCAAATTCAAATTCAAAGTTCATTTTAAACTTTGAAATCTCATTCTTACTTCAAATTCTACCTCAGTTCCAATTCTCCCTTTTTTCTTCATCCAAGATTTATTTTCTAAATTCTGATTATTCCAAGACTTAGAATTTCAAAGTCTCTTCTTCCAGATCCATTGTTCAAGTTCTAAGTTAGATTCAAAATCTAACTTTTTCAAACCCTTTAAATCATTTTCTTCAAGTATCTTCAAAATTTATTTCAAAAATCACTTGGATAAATCCCAGAAGTTCTAAAATTATTCTTCTGAAAAGCATACATCTTTGCATTTGCATTACACAAGTATGATTCTGTGCATTTTAGACTTAGAATAAAATCTTAGACAATATTTAGGCAAAGCAAAAGGCATAAGTTTGATCCTTGGTTCAATTACCCCTGGTAAAGGTGCCAGGAACAGTCGAACCTCGTACCAACGAGTGAATCCCGTCTCTCCATTTTCCCTCAAATTTTCAAAAGTGAAGGCGAATAATTTTCAAAATCTTTCAAAATTAAGGTCAAGTGAGACCTTTGCAATAGAGTTCCTCTCTCTTCTTTCTTTCTTTCTTTCTTTCTTTCTCTTCTCTCTTCTTTTTCTATCTTTTATTCCCCTTCAAAAAGGGAATAGAGGCTAGAAAGGCAAAAGAGAAGGAAAAGGAGGGAACACAAGAGGAAAATTTTTGCAATGATCACATACACCGGCATATGCCACACCCATTCCACTTACCTTCCCCAGCTATATTTACCCTATTACTTCCTACACATGTCACTAACCATAGATACAGTGCTTTTTGCAGCCGTATGAATATACTCTGTCAATGCACTGCAATGTCACCCATCCACTCCTACAACACCATTTGCAGCATATCTCGCTGTAACTTACATCACTTCATGTCGTCTACATGGTAACCCCTATGAACATCATGCTGCCACCTGCATATGTCTTCAACACACCTATTGTCACATTCACCATTGTTGCATTTACTATGTTCAGCAAAACATTTACCCGCTATATATCCACATAGGCATCCATGCCCCTGTCACACATCAAGGTACACTATCCTTTCACCTCGCTTCATTTACACAACAACATACCATGTTCATTTCTTCACTTCATAGCATCCATCCCTTGGGCATCCTGTTGTAACCACCTGCTTGCACTTATCCCCTATATGTCACTACAGTACTACAACATATTCTCCATACAGGCTTTTACTTCCCTTATCATCTACACCTTTCACATCATATTACATAGCATATAACACTCACCTTAGCCTGCTGTACACCTCCACCAAGATAAGCATTTTCCCTTCACAACTCCACTTTCACAACCCATTCACTGCACCACCTTTGTTGCTATCTCTTCAACATTCACACACCAATAGTGCACACATACCTTGTGCACATACCTTCACACATGCACAACACCTACACTAGGCATCTGTGCACACTCCACCACTCATTAGGTATAAATTCTTCTATTTAGAGGGTATAAATGTATTCTAACTAACTTAGAATATCATTCATATCTTTCAAACAAGCTTACTTTAGGTTCATTACTGTTTTAGGATATCACACTTAGGATATTACATGTATATTCTAATACTCACTCAACATGTGATCCCAGTATAGAATTTGTCATTTATCTTGCATTTTTTTAGTGTGTAAGATATGTCAATGAATATTTCATCAATTGTATCTTAGGTTCAAAATGATATTATGTGAATTGCTTCCTATACACATCATGTGCTAACTTGGAATCTTGCAGAAAGTAGGTAGAAATTGCTTTTTCCTTTTAGTTTAGGAGTTTGATCTCAATTCAATTCAAACTTTGTAATAGTTAGATATTAATGAAAATATTTACACTTCCTGCATTAGATTAGAATGTATGAGCATGCATATTTTATAGAAATACTTATTTTATATAATTTTTCTCTTTTATTTCAAAAATTCATAAATGAGAACACGAATGACACGTGCACCATTCTAATAAAAGGTGATTATATCTTAAGTTGACAATTTGCATCAATGACCATAGTCAAGGTGTGAACAAAACTTAGGATTTTCATCTTTTATGGAATAACATTGGATCCACACAATGTCTCTTTTAAAAAATCATCATATTTTTAAATATTTTTTTTATCAGAGTTTAACTTAAAATTAACTGAAAATATATATCAATGGCCATAGTCAGGATATATTGAGAGCTAATTTCATTTCAAACTCTATAAAAGACACCAAAATATGTTTTATTCTTCATTTGAATTTAAATAAGATTATTATATAATACATTTTATGACCATAGTCAAAGATGTATTATATCTTCAATCTTATTTCAATTCATTTAAAGAATGAAATATGCTTTTCAATATTCAATTTTCAAAATTCTTTAATTCATTCATCACTTAGGATAAAATTACAACATATTTTTAAAATTCTTTTCATATTATTTCAAAATCCAAGTGATTTTGAGATAATTCTTCAAATATCTTCTTTATTTCTCAAACCAATCTTCAATTTTTATTCCAATTCATCTTTCTATTCTCAATTCTATCTCATTTCAAAATTCAAACTTCAATTTCAAAGTCCAATCTGACTTTGAAATTTCAAATTCACTTTTATATTGAAAGTTTAATTTCCAATTCAAATCAAATTTCAAAATTCAATTCAACTTTGAAATTTCAAAATTCATTTTCAAGATTCAATTTCAAATTCAATTCAATATTCCAGATTGAATTTCAAAGTTCAAATTAAAACTTTGAAATTTCCAGATTCATCTCCTAATCTCAAAATTCCAGTTCAAAATTAAGCTTATTCTTTATTTTTTAAAATCTCCAAAGTTCTATCTAAAGATTGAGTCTTGATTTTCAATTAAATTCATTTATCCAAAACCAAGGTTTTGAGATTGATTCTCAATCTCAAAATTTGATTTAATCTGGATTTCAAAAATCTAGATCCATCTTCAAAATCCCATTTGGATTTTCGAAATCCGATTCCATATTGGATTCCAAACTTCGGATCCAATTCCATATTGGATTCTAGACTTCGGATCCAATTCCACCTTGGATTCCAGATTTTAGATCCAGATCCTATCCAGGATTCCAGACTTTGAATCCAATTCCATATTAGATTCCATATTCAAAACCCAATTCCATCTTGAATTCCAGATTTCAGATTCAATTCCATCAGTTTTTCAAATCCAATTCCATCTTGGATTCAGATTTTTAAATCCAATTTCATTTTCCAATTTGATTTCCAAATTTTCAAATTTCCAACTCAATTCCATTTTTCAAACCTCATCTGAATTTCAAGAGTCCCATTTTAGTTCCTATTTCTAAAATTATTTTCAAATCTATTTCTTAAGTCTAAATCCAAATTTAATTCCTCTTTCAGGTTTTGAAATTAAGAATTCCTCTTTCAGAATCAATCCACTCCAATTCAAAGTTCATTTTGACTTTGAAACTCCATTTTTCTCAAAATTCTATCTCAAGTTCCCAAATATCATTTTCTTTTCATTCCTTCAAATTTGAAGATTCATTTTCAAACCTCTGATTATTCCAAAGCTTGGAATTTCAAGTCTCCTCTTCCAGATCTCTTTCAATTTTAAAGTTAGATTCAAAATCTAACTTTTCAAATTCAATCTTTAAACTTTCAAAAACCATTTCTTCATCACATTCTCAAATTTATTTCAAAATTACTTAAAAAATCCCAAAATTTCTAAATTATTCTTCTCAAAAGCATATATTTCTGCATTTGCATTGCACAAACATGATTCTTTGTGCATTTTAGGCTTAAAATAATTTCTTAGACAATATTTAAGCAAAGCAAAAAGGCATAAGTTCGATCCTTGGTTTGATTACCCCTGGTAAAGGCGTCAGGAACGGTCGAACCTCGTACTGACGAGGGATTCCTGTCTCTCCATTTTTCCGCAAATATTTTCAAAACGGAGGCGAGTAATTTCAAAATATTTTCAAAATTAATGTCAAGTGAGACCCTTGTAAAAGAGTTCCTCTCTCTTCTTTCTTTTTTCTTCTCTCTTCTTTTTCTATCTTTTATTCCCTTTTAAAAGGAGAATAGAGGCTAGAAAGAAAAAGAGAAGGAAACAAGAGGAAAATTTTTGCAATGATCACAAATCTATGCAGAGCCATTCACATGCCATATCAAGTAAGGTTCGACAAAGTTGATCAAGTGACTTCTATTACTTTTCTCCTAGTTATTTTTTATCTCATATGCATTCACTCAGTCTCATACAAGCATGGAGGAGTACCACTAAGGACAATGTCATTCAAGCATGGGAGAGGGTGTAGTTTGCACACCTGTGAACACCTCAAACTTTTCAAAATTTTGTAAATATTCTCTTTTTGCCCTTGACCGCCATTTTCTTAGTAAATCGAGTCATTCTCGCGCATAATTCCAGTTTATTCCTCAAATTTACTGGAATCAAATCAATTTTCTATATCTGGCTCAGTTTTGGATCCGGATCCAATATCAAAATCCAAATCTGAGCCTCGTCATTCAGTTTTAAATCGAATTTCCAAAAGTACCAAAAATAATTTCTGAAAGGCTCAGACAGTCCATCCGGTACCTATTTAGATCCATGGCTCTATATTCCTCGATTCAAGATCCAAAACTCAAATACTTTCTCAAAACCTTGGATCCGAACCCATTTTTTGAGAAACATCGAGCCCGAATGCTCAGAAAACCTCTTTTTAGATATTTCTTAAAAATAAAAAAAGTTTTAAATCCCTTATTTTCCCTTAGATTTTAGATTTTTTATTTCAAAAACACAAAAAAATAGAAAACACAAAGCAAAGAGAAAAAAAATAAAAAATAATAAGAAAAGAAAAATATAAAAAATTGATCGAGTAAGCCTCTTTTTATAAAAATCGTTTTTTAGTAAAAACCCCTTTTTAGCAAATTTTCTTATAAAAGAGTCGTCTCTGTGATTTTATTAAAATTTCTCAGTTTTTTTGATTTTTTTTCCTTCTCGAGGCTTCTTCCCCTTTTATAAAAAAGATACAGGGGAAGGGGGTCGGGCACCGCCTCTCACCCTCGCACCCCTCGTCTCTTCTCCTTCACGAGATCGCGTTTCTTCCTTCTCTCCTCCTTCTTTCTCCTCTGCATTCCTCTAGTTTTCTCCCCTCCTATTGAAGGAGGCCGACCTTGCAATAGAAGCTCCATCGAGGTGAGTATTTCTGCCCTAGCTTCCTCTTGAATCTGAATTTTTTTAGTTATCACCTCTTATCTGTTTAAAGCAAAATAATGCAATGTCGATCTGTTTATGGCAGCATCGACATGCATTCTGCAATAAAAATCTGCCCCCATTGTTGGCTACACCTTTTTTTTTTATATATTTTGATTCCTCAGAGTTTTATCATATCTGTTTATTGTACATTAGTTATAGCAGATTTTAATTTCCAACCTCTATTTGATTTCCCTGTTCTAGTTTACATTTAATTATCCTTCTAACTGCATTTCATCCATCATTGTTTGTTGATATTTTTGTTTAGCATCATGTTTTATTTCATTTTGTGATTCATCCAATGTATTCCCAATTTCATCGGCAACATCAATCTGCTTTTTGGTGACAGGATGCGAATCCTCTTTTTTTTATTATTTATTTTTTTTATTTTGAGGTATATATGCTCGATTGTCTGTTCATGTGATAAGATTTGGTATTCTCTTGAAGCCGCAACTATCTCGTTCCTTTGATTATCCGATTGGTACACAGTAATCTTGTTTATATCATGGTATTCAGAAGTCACCGTATTAGATTTCAAGAATGGTGTTCATTTCTGTATCAGTTACATTTCGTTTTAACATTATAATTCTGTATCAAGTCGACTATGGCACCTCATCGAGCAATCCTTATTTTTACAAAGTTTTCCATTTGTTGCTATTGGATATTTATTTAGATCGTTTATTTGATTTCATCTCTGTCGTCACATCATGGGTATATCTGATTGTGATTTTCCACTTCATTTCCTGTGGCTGACTTCCCTTGTTTTTCTTTCGGTTTCATTTGAATTCCTGCCAGCATTTGTTTTCATCTCCCACTGCTAATCTCTGTGTTTGTCACACTCATTGCATTATGTGGTTGTTTCTTTGCTTAATTACGGATGTATTGTCCATCAAGCGTTGGTTCACCATACTCCTGAAGGTGGGTCTAGGAAGCCCGTCGATCCCAAATCCAGTCATCTGAAGGAAAAGGACGCTTCAGATGAAAAAAAAAAACAAATTGAAAATTGATGACATGCATGACCCTGTTGCAATTGATCAAACAAAAAAAAAGAAGTAGAAAAAGAGTTTCAGCCAAGCCTACTTGCGTGGATGGAGATGTTGATATCAAGGGAGATAGTGGACGTAATAAGAAGAAGGCAAAAGAATAAGGAAAATAGTTGATGACCTTCGGTTCCTGTAAACACCCCAAATTTTCCATACTCATTTCAGACAACCCTCTTCGTGCAGTGCCAACCTTGTTAGGTCAGTGTAGGAGTCAAACCCCGAGTCAGTTTTAGAAAATCATCGTTTTACCCATTTTTATTAGGAAAATTACCATTTTACCCCTAGGTCATCCCGGACCCTAGTCAGTCGGAGTCAACCAAGCTTGGTGGTCAGTTCAGAACATTTATAATATCAGTCATCTCAAGCTCACAATGAACATACCATTTTCATTTCTGACCATTTCTACAAAAATGGGATTATTTCTTCAGAAATGAAAATCATTTCTCACTCAAATCTAAGCCAATTGTCTCTGAGTCAGTCATTCCCAGTCAGTCATATTCCCTAGAGTCTAGCCTGAGCTCACCAGAAGTTCAAGCGCTCTAGTTTTAGTTCAAAACCATTTCTAAGTGTTCAGGAGCCCATTTTACTCCATTTCAGCTCTTTCAGCTGAAATTGAGCTGAGTTCAGTCAGTTGAGCTAGTGTTCAAGCTTCAATTTTAGTTCATGTCAGTATTACTGACCTTTGTTCTAGCTCAAAGCCAGCTCAGATCCCTAATTCACTTCACTCCAGTGGCCATTCCGTACAATTTCTCTAAAATGACAACTTTTCTTGAAAATTCAGTCGGAAAGGCCAGTTGAGTCAGTGTTAGGTCAGTTCATTTGAGTTCTGAAACTCTAAAACCAGCTCAATCCAGTTCATTTCAGTTCAATTCAGCTCAGACCCTAATTTACAGTGTCACTCTAACCGAGTAGAGTTCAAAAATCATTTTGTCAACCATTTTGCAAATTTTATCAGTTTTTATGCTTTTTGAACTGATACAACTGCCAATCGGGGTCTAACATCCGAAATTCTTCATTCAGGGTCTACATTTCACATGTCATTTCTCATCATTTCATATCATTTCTCAGCATTTCATAACATTTCATCACATTTCATCCCATTTTCGAAGTCCAGAACTCCAGTTTTATAAATTTCAATCAAGATCGAGTTTTAAAAGCTTTCAGAAATCAATTTCAAACCTCAGGTTTCCAAAATTGACATTTTTAACCCCGGAAGTCTAAATTTGGAAATATTTTCTCAAGAAAAATAATCTGGATTTATTTCAAACTCAAAATTTTGAATTCTACACTGGATTAGCTTCGCAACGGGGTATTGAACTTCAAAATCCGAGCTCGTTTCAAAAACTGCCAAAAATAGCTCGTTTCGTCTGGAAATAAATTTGGAAATATTTTCTTGAGAAAAACAATCTAGATTTATTTCAAACTCAAATTTTTAAAATCTATGTTGGATTTGCTTCGCAACGAGGTATTGAATCCGAGCTCGTTTCAAAAACTGCCAAAAATAGCTCGTTTCGTCTGAAATTTTCTGAAAAGACTATTTTACCCCTCTAATCGTCAAAATGAATTTCAAAATTGGAATTGAAACTCGCTCTGAGATGGTCCATCCATTTGCATTTTCTGTTTTAATTTATAAAAAAAGGAAAAAAATTTACCTTTTTATTTATTTTTTTCATTTTTTTTATTTATTTTTCCCTAAGGTGGGACCCACAAAGGGGTCGACCACCCTAACCCTTCTCTTCCAGCCCATTTCCTTTCTTTCTTCTTCCATTTTCCTTTTTCTTCCATCTTTTCTTTCCTTCTTTCTTTCTTTCTTTTTCTTTTCTCTTTCCTCTTTTCTTTCCTCTCCGACCCACTTACATAAGTTCCTTCTCCTCCCTCCTTCTTCTTTCCCTCTCCTTTCTTTCCTTTCTTTTCTTCCCTTTTCTTTCCTTTCCTTCTTCCCTTCCTTGCCAGCCATTCACGTAAAGGCTCTCCTACCTTTCCTTCCCTAATTAAACCTAAAAACTTAAGAGAAGATGGGATCTTCCCTAAGTTAATAAAAACAAAAAAAAAAGGGCCATACGGCTGGTGAGAATTCTTCTTCACGTCTCTCTCCAAATCCCTCTCTTTTATCTCTAACACTCTCTCCATTAGCCTCCTTTTTTTCTACATTGCTTCAGCAGTCCCCCTCTCTATCACACGGTGGAGGCTTTTAACCACCATTGCTGCCATCTTGCTCCAGCCCCTGCAACCTCCACCAAGAGGCTTTTAAACAACCCTTCCATTTGGCTCCAACCATCATACGGCTCTCTCTTCACTGGCCTTTAGCCCTATCTCTCCAACTCGCTCCTTCTTTAGCTCCCTTTTGATGCCCAGCAGATCCACCATTATCGTCCAACCTCCAGCTTCCTCTCTAGCCCCCCTTTGAAGCTACACCAACCTTCACCATCCATTGCTCCAGCCCTTCAATGGTTGCAGCCTCCAACCTTCAACCTCCAAGAGGTCGACTTCCTCCTCCAGCAGCAACAAGGCAGCCTTCTCTGTTTGGTGCAGCAAGCCTTCTCCGTTTGGCGCAGCAAGCCTTCTCTAGCCATTGCAGCTCTCTACCGCCACCAAAGTCATCACCTTCAGCCCTCCTCTGTTGCAGCAGGAGCAAGTTTCAACTCCTTCAACCGGTTTTAGCAAAATTTCCCCAAGGTAAACCCTTTTGCACATGTTGTCTCTCTTATTATCTTATGAATTTGGCGCAAATCCAGATTCATGTGGCTGGAGAACCTTAGCAGTAGGTCTATAATATTAAATTTTTTTTTTAATGATGAATGTTGTAAGGATAGAAGGATCCATCTAAAAAAATGGATTGAATCTTCCCTTTTCACAACAACATAAAGTAAAAAGGGTTCATGTCTCCCTAATTTTTTTTTATGTTTCATTACCATCATCATGTAGATTCCATGTATCTCTTTTATTTAGGTTTATTTCCTAGTTTGCTGTCATATTATTCATTTAGTTTAAAATTATTAATATCCAATGTTTTAGTTCATAGTTTCTTTTCATTTTTGCACACAGTACCATTGTTATTTTATGTGCAAATTTTCATTCATAAATCACAAAAAAAAATAGTTTAATTAGGTTCATTTGTTATTGATATCATGCCAAAAATTTGAACTAATTTGAGTTTTTAGGATCCATTAAAAAAAATAAAAAGCAGAACTGAGTTCTAGACTCTCTGGAAACTCCAGATTTCATTTAGCAGGGTTGTCGACCCGAGATCGCCTCTATGGACAATTCGATTTTCCCTAAAAAACTCACAGTGGATTTATAATTGAATCTACTAATGATCTAGAAATTTTAAGGTTTTTCTAAGTAGTTTTGACCTCTGTCAAAAATCGGATTTCCTAGACCACTGGGAAAATCTTGATTTTCTTTTGTCAGGGTATAGACAGACCCTAATGCATCGAGTCCGATCAACCCGTATCCCATCTGCGAAAACTTTAAACACAAAAGTTATTCCTAACATATTTTCCTATCATTTCCCAAAATTTGGGAATTTTTAGAACTGTCTCAATATTTATCCGAAATTTTCTTTTCTGTCTGATAGATTCCAATATCCAGAAAATCCAGAGATTTGGGTCTCTGATAACAGTGTGTCCTTTTCCAAACCATAACCCGAATCCCAATTATGCAAAAAAATCAAATTTTACCATGTCTGTCAGAGACATTTTCCCACAGTTTCAGCCTTTTTCTCATCTGTCTTCTATTTTCCCCATATTTTCTACCGAAACATATTTGTTTCCCCCAAATCCTAGAGTCGCCGGATTACGATCCGACTTGCCGGAACTGTACAGCTCCGACCATAGGTCAAAACCAAAAAGTGTAAAAAGAAAAAATCCTTTCCTTACTGTCTTATGTCACCCCATAAAATTTGGGACATTTTTATGGAAGTTTGATATCCTAAATTCCCTTTAGAATCAGCATTTTAGGCAAAATTTTGATTTTCTTAGGATTTTAGTTATTTTTCATATTAATAAAATACAAAAAATAGATTTTCGAGCTTCATTCTGTTTATAGGGTTAGTTTAAGTGTCCATGCCAAATTTGGCTTAATTCCAAGTTCATTTGATTTACATGTTATACATGTTAGTTTATCTTTAAATTCAGAAGCGAAAATCAGGCAAAAATCAAGTTTAAATTGATATTTTATGATATTTTCGCCATTGTAGGGTTTTATTCATGTAAATAAGCATGTCATATCATATTAGGGTTAATTTCAATCTCATTTTCATTTTATATTTTTCAATTTTGCAAAATTTATTTAAGAAAACCCTGGTTTCAAGGCCATAGTCTTGTTATGAGGGGTATTTTGGTTATTTTGGCCTAAATTTTGAAATTCTAATTTCTAATTCCATAAATTTTCATACATATAATCATATTTCATCATATTGTGTTTGATTTATTTCATTTGATTTTCAAATTTCCAAAATTTACAAAATTTCTTTCAGGAAACCCTGATTTTAAGGTCATCAGGGGTATTTTGGTCATTTTGACTCCAATTTCGAATTTCAAGTTTATTTTCATAATTTATTCATTATTTATCATGTTTATATCAAAGGGGGTATGAATTTGGGTTTATATCTGAATAATATCTAATAATTTCCAATATTTTCGGATAATTTCAGAAAAACCTACATTTTTGTTCTAACCTTGTTTTCTAGTTTTGCAGAAACATTCAAGAAGAAGACTTAGTTACTTTATTTATTTGTTTTATTCAATTCATTGTAAAAAGAAATGTAATATTTGGAATAAGAGTTACATTTCTGCTTAGAATAGGGCTGCATTGCACATAGTTTAATTTCTGCAAATTTCAATATTTGATGTATGATTCATGCATATTTATTTCAAATTCACTATCGTTGACACGAATGACATATACACAAGCTCTTATGAAGTTTATAAACTTGGTGGAATTTGTATTTTTGGCCATAGTCAGAATACAAATAAAACCTAGATTTATGATCTTCATATTATCCACATTCAGCCTACACTCTTAGGCTAACTTCAAAAATGCACTGCATTTCTCAAAGTTTCAAAAGGATTTCCCAATTCCTCAATGAAATTCTCTTTCAAATTCATATTCATTCATTCATATTATTCAAATTGCATTATTTTCAAATTCATTTTCCAATTTCAATTTCAGAAAATCAATTTTCTCAAGGATTTGCCAAGTCTTTCTCAGGATTGGATTTTCTCGAAATTCTGAGTTTTTAAATGATATTTCAAAGCATTTCCCAAGTTCGAATCAAGATTTTCCAATGTTTTAAAACTCTCAAATTTCAAAATCCCAAGTTTTCAGAAATCGATTTTCTTAAGATTAACACATTCTCAATTTCGTTTTCCAATCTCAAAATCAATTTTCTCAGATTTTCCATTTTTTCCTGAGAGTCCATTTTCCATTTCAGAAATCCTTTTCCAATGAATTTCTTGATTTTCTCAAGATTCTTAAATCCATTTTCTCAGAAAAGCAATTCCAAATATAAAAATTTGATTTTCCCAAGATTCAAGTTTTCCTGAGAATTCAGTTTCCAATCCAATATCTGATTTCTAATGCAATTCAATGATTTTCCCAAGTATTTCTCAAGCATTTTCCAAGCACACTTCAATTTTCCAAAGCAAACATCATGTTTCTCAAACTTGCATTATTTTCAAAACTTCATAGCACAAGCCCGATTCTCTGTGCATTCTAGGAAAATAGAGCATAATTTAGATAATTTAACTTAGTCAAAGCGCATAATTTATCCTTGGTTCAATTACCCTTGGTAAAGGCGTCAGGAACGGTTGAACCTCGTACCGACAGGCGGATCCCATTCCACGGAATTTTCCCGCAAATTTTCAAAAATGGAGGCGAGTTAATTTTCAAAAACTATTTTCAAAACTTTGGTCGAGTTTGAGTCGCGAAATTCGTTTCTCTCTCGCAAGAGAGCGGAAAATTTTTGCGATGATAACAGTTCTCAAATCAAGACCGTGATTTAGCTTCAGCAGGCCTGAACAAGTGAGCACGTAGAAAGATTTGACCTGGAAGCCATTTTCCACCCATATTTGCAGCAGTAGTAGTTGCTGTTGAATTTTCACGGTACATCAGGTTATTGGAGCCTCCAACCTGTTATGGTATGGAAGCCCTAAGGCTACAGTGGATGCCCATGCTTTCTTAAACTTGCCACTGATGTTTGGCATTCATCTCAACCCCCAGCAGTCCTGATTGCCTAGCCTTTCAAGTATGCTCATCGTTTTCCACTTATCATTTATACCTGTATATTCATTTTAGCATATAGAGCAAGTCTTATGTATCATATTTTATTGTTTGTCTTGCTTGAGTCACAAAAGTAATGTAACATTTGGTATTAGGGATAGAGAGGTTTATACCTTTCAGATTGATCCACTATAGGTGCGTTTTGTACTTCTGTAGTTATTTTCTGCAGTTGGTACCAGTTGTTTCTTTATTTGTTTCCTTTTTTTTTATAATAAGAATCAATCCCTGAAGGATCTTGAAATGCAGATTCCTCTGTCTGATATCAATAGGGCTTCAACATTAATGCCACTATGTTCTTTGTCCTTGTTATTTTATTACTTCATGTTTCGTTAAACACAACTTTTGGAAGTTCAGTATCTGGTTGGCTAGTATGGCATTTCAATTCTTCTCATGTACTATTTTTTTAACTTTGATGATGAAATAATGGATCTTAGCTACATGGCCATTCCAACACAGCCCGCAGAAACGACGAGTCCTGCCTTGAATTTACCATGTCTGCTTCATACAAGATTCCATGGCTGTTTGGGAAGCATTTGCAGAGGAGCGCCAAAGTGCAACAATCGTAGGACTGATGAAGGATTTCTCTGTCTTGTTCCAGATATGTTAGATTACAACTTACCTCTATCATTCGGCTTGCTGATATTGATATCAGTATCGTGGAGGAACCCCCTTTGATTACTGTAAACCCTGTTCTATCCAAATGGATTACCCCATTCAAAAGATTTTCTGTTATATCTCGGATGAGGGTGGTACCAAGTTGGCGCCTGAAGCATTTGCATTAATGCCTAAGACTGCTAGAAAATGGATGTCATTCTGCAAAAAGAAACTTTTTTTTTTACTGAATTGTGACCTCTCTTGTATGGTCACCAACAACATATTTCATAAAGCATTCTTTGTTGTAATTTTTGTTTCTTTATATACTTCAATCAGCTATGTCCTCACATCACTTGTCACCTGTAAATCATCTACAACACCTTATAATTCATTATCTTAACATTTACCTGTACCCCATTTATCAACACTCACACACACACCCATCCATCTGTAAACTACACTATTCATGCCACTGCACCCACCTCCAGCTGCTATAACCTTCCAGCCCAACAATACATTAACCTTCTCTACAGTAACTACCCATATTCTCATTACAACAATTACCTTCCTCATAAATCAGTCACCATCATAGTCCAACCTTCCTCATCACATTTTAGTCTTCAGCATTTAGCCCAACTCTTGATGCTGCATAAGGTCATAGCAATCACTCCCTTCCTTATAGATATCTCAATTGCATTAGATATAATAACTTAGGCCAATATACACATATTTGCATTAAGCTTAAGATACTATATACATCTTCCTCATATAAAACATTTATACATTTATCTTCTTAGGATATTGCCAATGTATTCTAACTTCTCCATCAGCCTAACACATGATACATATGCGTTTTCTTACCAAATATGATGTATTGAATCTTCATTAGTATAAAGTATATGTAGGAGCATTGTATCAGTTGTCTTCTAGATTCCATCTGGTATTTGGCAAACTTTTTTCTGTATGCTTATTTTGTCTTGTGCTAACCTCTGTTTTGCAGAAAATACATGTAAGATGTTAATTCTTCTTCTTAGATTATGGATATTAACTTCGAATTTCAAGCCAGATGATAATGAGAAACTCTACTTTCCATTTCTAGATTAGAATGTATGTCATATAGATTTCATAATTGTCTGTTTCATCTCATTTTGTCTTATTTCTCAAAAATCCACAATGGTGAAACACGAATGACCCATGCACCATTTTGATAAGAGGTGATTAAATCCTAAGTTGATGATTCACATCAATGGCCATAGTCAAGGTGTGAACAAAACTTAGGATTTTCATCTTTTATGGAATAACATTGGATCCACACTGGGTCCCTTTTCAAAAAACAATCATATTTTTAGATATTTTATTCTTCTATCAGGGTTTAACTTAAAATTAACTCAAGATATATATCAATGGCTATAGTCCGGATATATTGAGAGTTAATTTCATTTTAAACTCTATAAAAACACCAAAATATGTTTTATTCTTCACCTAAATTCAAATATGATTACTATATAATACATTCAATGACCATAGTTAAGGATGTATTATATCTTCAATCTTATTTTAATTCACTTAAAGAATGAAATATGCTTTTCAAATATAATTTCAAAATCTTTAAATTCATTCATCATTTATGATAGAATTGCATCATATTTTCAAAATTCTTTTCCAAAATCCAAGCGATCTTGAATATCTTTTCTTCAATTTCTATTTCAATTCATCAATTCTATCTCATTTTAAAAGTTCAAAATCCGATTTCAAAGTCCAATTTGACTTTGAAATTTCAAATTCATTTTATATTCAAAACTCCAATCAAAGTTCAGTTTAACTTTGAAATTCCAAGTTCATTTTCAGGATTCAATTTCAAATTCAATTCAACATCTCAAAATTCAATTTCAAAGTTCAATTTAACTTTGAAATTTCTGATTCATCTTCTGATTCCAAATTCAAACTTCAAATTCAAAAGTCTAATTTGACTTTGAAACTCATTTGTATATTCAAAATTCAATTTCTAATTCTAAACAAATTTCAAAGTTCAAATCAACTTTGAAATTCCAAATTTATTTTTAGGATTCAATTTCAAAAATTTAAATCAAACATCACGAAGTTTAATTTCAAAGTTCAATTTAAACTTTGAAATTTCTGATTCATCTTCTGATTTCAAAAACTCAAGCTTTAAATCAAGTTCATCCTTTATTTTCCATTGAGCCTTGACTCTTAAAATTCAAATTCAAAGTTTTGAGATTGATTCTGAACCTCAAAATTCGATTTTTCCTAAGTTTTAAATTCAATCTGGGTTTTCAAAACCCAAATCCATCTTCAAAAGTCTCATTTGGACTTTCAAAATCCAATTCTAAAATTAGAACCAAATTCCACTTTGGATCCAAATTTCCAAAATCCAATCCCCATTTTGGATCCCTGATTTCGGATCCAATTCCATTTAGGATTCTAGAATTCAACTCAATTTTTTAATTCCAGACTTTGGATCCAACTTTATTTAGGATTCCAAATTCCGCATTCAACTCCATTTTGGATTCCAGACTTTAGATCCAAATCCATTTAGGATACCAGATTTCAAATCCAAGTCTATCTTGATTTTCAGATTCCAAAAACCAATTCCATTTTTTCATATCCCATCTTGATCTCTTAAACCCAATTCTATTTTTAAACTCTGTTTGGATTTCTCAAATCCAAATTCCATTCTGATTTCAAACTTCGAAACTGGAATTCAATTCCATTTCAGATTTCATCTCCTCTCCTAAATCCAGGTTCAAAAAATTCAAAGTCCATTTCTGACTCTGAAACTTCATTTCTTTTTCTCTCAGCTTCAAATCATTCTTTTCAAAAATCGAGATTTATTTTCCCAACTCTGATTATTTCAAAGACTTAGAACTTCAAACATGTTTTCAGATCTATCTCAAGTTCTAAGTTAAATTCCACTATTCAAAAATCATTTCTTCATTCCCTTATCACATTTTCTTTGGAATCACTTGGAAAATCTCAGATTTCCAAAAGTGTTTTCTCAAAAAACATAGATTTCTGTATTTACATTACACAAGCATAATTCTCTGTGCATTTTTTTGACTTAGGATAAATTCTTAGATGATATTTAGGCAAAGCAAAAAGGCATAAATTCGATCCTTGGTTCAATTACCTCTGGTAAAAGCGTCAGGAACGGTCGAACCTCGTACCGATGAGTTATTTCAAAACGGAGGCGAGTTATTTTTCTAAATATTTTCAAAATTAAGGTCAAGTGAGACCTTCGCAAAAGAGTTCCTCTCTCTCTTCTTTTCATTTCTCTTCTCTTTTTCTTTTCTGTCTTTTATTTTTCCCTTTTCAAAAAGGGAAAAATAGAGGTTAGAAAGGAAAAGAGAAGGAAGAGAGAGAAATACAAGAGAAGATTTTTTTTTGCAATGACCACAGTTTTGGCGACCGTGATGGGACCCGTCTTCGTCCGGTCGAATTTGTGCCTTTTGCTTTGCTTTGATATTATTTAAGTCTTTATTCTACAAATGTCAGCTTCATTTTCATGCAAACCTTAGGAGCCTAGACTCAGTCCTAGCTGACATAATGCATATAGAATCTAAGTATGGTTTTGTAGGACCATATTGAGGAGATTATTCCATGTTCACATTAGACTTAGGTCTGAAATACAACTCTCCTCAATTCTAGGGATTGAATGAAAACAATGTGTGCAAGTGTATGCTTCTTATGATTTCAAAATCTATCTCTTTTAGGACTTGCATTAGATCTATCTGATTTCTTGCATGTTGAACATGTTTTTGAAAACATCCCTACCTATACTGTCCCGGTCTTCACGTTGCTGGGCTGTCTCACTGAACCATAGTTCGGGAGAGAGCCTCACAACTGAACCACTTATTTGGGTTCGTGCCCCCCTACCACGTACCTAAGGGCCATAGTCTGAGGTATATCGGTAGGCGCTCAAGGATGTTGGGAAGCCATTACATTAGAATCAGAGAAATATTTTTATGCCACGTACTTCGAGCTTCGGCTTGAGTATATCGACATACCTTGATTGAAATCAGATGGTCTAAAATCTTAGAGTTAGGATTAAGGTCCTATTAGCCATTTCAAAATATTGCATTTAGAGTCAACTTTAGGGAGTGTTGTTTGTGCATCCTTATTTGTACAACTGTGATTGCGTGATATTTTATATGTTCCTTATATTTTCCAAAACTTTGGGTATATATTATTCAAAATTTCCTCTTTGTTTTAAAACTCAGGTGTATTTTTCTTTTCTTCTTCTGATTTCTTCAAATTCTTTTTTGATCCTGCCTGCAAATTCTTCAAATTTTAAATATTTACCATCTATTTTCAAATTATTTTCCCTCATATCTTTCCAATGTATCTTCTGGTTCTATTTTTCTTGTTTATCTTCTCATAAATGAAATCTCTTTTCGTCAAGAGATATCCTTTTCAAAATGACATTTTCCTTCGCGCTTTAGTTGTTTATTCTCCCTCATGCAGTAACAACGCAATTGTCATAGATTCTATGACGACTCAATCCCTAGTAATGGGATACAATTTTGTCAACCCAGTTGACCTAATTCCTTCTTTTTGACAAAAATTTCTTTCAAAATTCTTTCTTCTAAATATCCCATTTTTAAAATTTTCTTATTTTTCTCAAAAAAAATTCTTCAAATATTATTCTTCCTTCCCAGTTATATTGGGGCATTTTTTTTAATATATATATATATATATATATATATATATATATATATATATATATATATATATATATATATATATATATATATATATATATTCACATTTCAAAAACGTGTTTGCAGGCAGGGTCAAATAAACTCTTTTTCTTTTCTCAATTTTTATTAATTTTCATTTAATCTTTGTCAATCTTATCAATTTTTATCCTTTATTATTGATTTTTCATCAAATTCTTTCAATTTTTGTTTATCTTTTTCTTTTACCCTTTCAGGTTAAGGGATAAACCTGATGCCTCTTTTCAATGATGTATTTCTTTATTCTTTTCTCCCTCAGGTTAAGGGATAAACTTGACCCTCATTCTTCGAGGTGTTCCCATTCAGGATAAGGGATAATCCTGAGACCCCTCGTAGGAGCAATAATGCTACCTATGAGAATTCTTTTGCAACACATGCTTCATCAATCTTTATTGATTTTCTAAATTTATATCAATTTTTCTTCATTAATTCTCCTTAAATTCTATTCTTTTCCCATTCAGGATAAGAGATAATCCTGAAATCACTCATAGGAGCAACGATGCTACTTGTGAGAATTCTTTTACGAAATAAATTTTCATCAATTTCATCAAATTTTCTCCATTTTTATCAGTCTTCCATTAAATTCTATCTCCTTCTATCTTCTCAAATTTTATTCTTTCTTTTCCCCATTCAGAATAAGGGGTTAATCCTGAAAATTGGACCGCATACAACTAACTGTGCTGGTCCATCTAAATCATAGATCATAAATCATAAATCTTGTCATATCCCTTCTAAATTCAAGTCTCAGGTTATCTATTCACAAAATCTTCTTTTTCCCTTTCAGGTTAAGGGACAAACCTAAACCTCGGCCTTCGAGGTATTCTTTTCCCTTTCAGGTTAAGGGATAAACTTGAATCATTTTTATTATGATTTCCTAAATTCTCATCAAATGTCTATTCTATTTTCCCTTCAGGATAAGGGATAATCCTGAAACCCCGACAATCATTCCTGCTTCAATCTCCAAATATCTTAAGAATGTTGGTCTCCTTCCCGACTCTCAGTTGGAATATCTAGTGCTCGAACTGGTCATTTTCAAAAAATTTTGATCTTAGATCGTACCATTTTTCGAAACCGAGTCCTCGAACTGGTCATTTTAAAATTTTCGATCTTAGATTGAACCATTTTTCGAAACTTAGTCCCCGCACTAGTCATCTCTCAAAATTTTCAAATTCTAAGACCAAGTTCATTTGAAAAACCCAGTCCTCGAACTGGTTATTTTTCAAATATTTCAATTAAAGGCCAAGTTCATTTGAAAAACCCAGTTCTCGCATTGGTTATTTCTCATTTTTTTTAAAAGAGAAAGTTCATTTGAGGAACCTAGTCCTCGCACTGGTTGTCTCTCAATTTCTTTTTCAAATAAAGAGCAAGTCCATTTGAGGAATCCGGTCCTCGCACTGGTTATCTCTCCAAAATTTTCAACTAAAAATCCAGTTCATTTGGGAAAACCTGGTGTTCTACTGGTTATTTTGCAAAATTTTCAAATCTAAAGACCAAGTTCATTTGAAAAACCCAGTCCTCGCACGGGTTACCTCTCAAAATATTTAAAACTAAAGATCAAGTTCATTCACAGAACTCAGTCCTCGTACTGGTTGTTTCTCAAAAAGTCTCAATCTTAAATCACATCACAAAGGTTCCAGCTCCTTCGCTGGCCGTTAAATGAAAGGTCGCAGTTTTCACTGGTCGTTAAATCAAAGGTTCCAGCTCCTTCGCTGGTCATTAAATGAAAGGTCCCAGTTTTCACTGGTCGTTAAATCAAAAGTCCCAGCTCCTTCGCTGGTCGTTAAATGAAAGGTCCCAGTTTTCACTGGTCGTTAAATCAAAAGTTCCAGCTCCTTCGCTGGTCGTTAAATGAAAGGTCCCAGTTTTCACTGGTCGTTAAATCAAAGGTTCCAGCTTCTTCGCTGGTCGTTAAATGAAATGTCCCAGTTTTCACTGGTCATTAAATCAAAGGTTCCAGTTCCTTTGCTGGTCGTTAAATGAAAGGTCCCAGTTTTCACTGGTCGTTAAATCAAAGGTTTCAGCTCCTTCGATGGTCATTAAATGAAAGGTCCCAGTTTTCACTGGTCGTTAAATCAAAAGTCTCAGCTCCTTCGCTGGTCGTTAAATGAAAGGTTCCGGTTTGCCACTAGTCGTTAAATCAAAAGTCCCAGTTTTCACTGGTCATTAAATCAAGATTCTAACTTTTGCTAGTCATTTAATCAAAAAGTCCAGCTCCTTCGCTGGCCGTTAAATAAAAGGTCCCAGTTTCTACTGGTCGAAATTTCCAAAATCAAAGATTCAGCTCAAGGTCTCATTAAAATCTATATTGAGTGATTATTTCACACAGAATTCGTGAAAACATTGCCAATTTGCTAAAAACATTTGTTGATTCCAAACATTTTACTGCACAAAAGAATCACCTCATATTACCTCTAGTATTATTTCCAAAAGGGTGAATTTTTTGCGAAAAGGGTAAAATTCAAATCTTCTCTCTGTTGATCAACCAAAAGGATGTAAGAAATATCCTCGGTATGATTAGCGAAAGAAATATTCAATGATGTTGAAAAGCCAAAAGCGAATTGATATTGATCATGGCTATGGCACATGTTTAAAGACGACTATCTAACAATCAGGCAGTGAAAATATCTTGAGCTATAAAAGAGTCTACTCAATCCATATCTCCTCATTCAGTTAAGCTGCAATCAAATATCCGCAAAAATATCTCTCAATTGTCGTCAAGATGAAGATGAATATGCGAGCTAGACCCCCAGGGCCAAAGAAGGTTTGAATCATCTCCGAGATGAAGGAGTTTGTGACGGATTCTTCCAGGGAAAGTTCAGATCACCGTTAAGATGAAGGCGAATGCGATGAATCAACCGATAAACCCTAAAAGATATTTTGATTTTTGCTATCATCTAAAGACCTTTTGAGCCAATATCATCAATATAATTCCTGAGACAAAAAAAGGATCGAAACATCTCCAAGATGAAGGAGTTTGTGACGTACCCTTCTCCGAAAAAGAGAGAAAAGGCATGACATCTCCAAAATGAAGGATGATGTAAGAACCCGAGAAAGCTCAATATCTCAAAAAGAGTGTCAGAAAGATTATCATGGGAAAACACCCAGATATCAAACTACCGAAATTGTCAGAAATCATCTTTTCTTATGCAAAATCCTTTTATCAATGTCTTTTCATTACTTGCTTTTATAAAATTAACAATATTTCTTCTCTTCTCATATCAGGGAAATGGATAGCTTCCTTGAAGAAAGTCATCAACGCTAAATTTTTTTTGAATTTGACTCTTAAGACCAAGAAGTTAACCTCGTCGGAGGAAATACTCTAGGTAAAAGAGGGAATGTCTTTTATACATACGTGCACACTTTCAAACATTTGAATCAACTGCAAATTTTATCTTGTTGGCAAAATTTTCTGGTTGTCCAAAAATGAAGTAAACATTCAATATCTATTTTGATGCAACCTAGAGTTGTTTACATTTTTTCAAAAAGAGTTGCCTCATTCAGGAGAGGTATCTCTTCCTGTCCCATCACGGTTTCTTCATCCGAGGATTCCTTATGGTCATACCCACTCAGGTTAAGGGTCAAACCTGAATTTTCTGCGAGAGGTCATCAATTTCAAAAGCTAATTTCAGTCTCAACAATGAGACACCCAAGATCATCCTTTTTTTCAAGCTTTAGGGAACCCCATTTTTCCTCCTCTCGCGAACTCCTTTCGGATTTGTTCGTCCAAACTCCGAAAGGTCCCATCATGGTTTCTTCGTTCGAGGATTCCATTTGGTCGTCCCCTTCAGGTTAAGGGTTAAGACTGAACCTCGCTCCATGAGGAATCTTCCGTTCAGGTTTGGGTAAAACCTGAGCCTCGTTTCGATGAGGTAGTTCTCTCAGTCCCATCATGGTTCTTCCCATCAAGGAATCCATGCTTTGTATATCCATCCAGGACAGGATCCTACTTGAGCTTCATCTTATGAGGCATTTTCCAAAAATGTCCCATCAAGGTCCTCATATATTCCTTTCCCATTCAGGTAAGGGTAGAACCTGAAATTCACCATGATATATCTTCATCCCATCCAGGTTAAAGGCTAAACCTGAGTCATTCCAAAAGGTTGATCTTATCTCACTCACGAGACTTGATCAAAATTCTTATTTTTCTGCCATTTGGAGACCTTCACCCAAAGTCCCATCACGATTTCCTTATTTCTATTATTTAGTCATCATTTTCGAGGATTTCGTCTCCCCAAAACCATTCAGGATAAGGTATTAAGCCTGAAAAACTATGTCTTTCAAATAAATTCTTCTATACCCAGATCAGATTTGCTGACTGAGTAATTTTTCAAAATTTGGAGTATTTTCTTTGCCACTAAGCTCGTCTTTCAACCGACTTAGTAGCAAAGAGGGGCATTTGTGAACACCCCAAATTTTTCAAAATTTTGTAAATATTCCCTTTTTGCCATTGACCCCCATTTTTTGAGTAAATCGAGTCATTCTCGTTCATAATTCCAGTTTACTCCTCAAATTTACTGGAATCAAATCAATTTTCTATATCTGGCTCGATTTTAGATCCGGATCTAATATCAAAATCCAAATATGAGCCTCATCATCCAGTTTTAAACCGAATTTCCAAAAGTACCAAAAATAATTTCTGAAAGGCTCAGACAGTCCATCCGGTACATATTTGGATCCATGGCTCTATATTCCTCGATTCAAGATCCAAAACTCAAATACTTTCTCAAAACCTTGGATCCGAACCCATTTTTTGAGAAACATCGAGCCCGAATGCTCAGAAAACCTCTTTTTAGATATTTCTTAAAAATAAAAAAAAGTTTTAAATCCCTTATTTTCCCTTAGATTTTAGAATTTTTATTTCAAAAACACAAAAAAATAGAAAACACAAAGCAAAGAGCAAAAAATTAAAAAATAATAAGAAAAGAAAAATATAAAAAATTGATCGAGTAAGCCTCTTTTTATAAAAATCGTTTTTTAGTAAAAACCCTTTTTTAGCAAATTTTCTTATAAAAGAGTCGTCTCTGTGATTTTATTAAAATTTCTCAGGTTTTTTGATTTTCTTTCCTTCTCGAGGCTTCTTCCCCTTTTATAGAAAAGATACAGGGGAAGGGGGTCGGGCACCGCCTCTCACCCTCGCACCCCTCGTCTCTTCTCCTTCACGAGATCGCGTTTCTTCCTTCTCTCCTCCTTATTTCTCCTCTGCATTCCTCTAGTTTTCTCCCCTCCTATTGAAGGAGGCCAACCTTGCAATAGAAGCTCCATCGAGGTGAGTATTTCTGCCCTAGCTTCCTCTTGAATCTGAATTTTTTTAGTTATCACCTCTTATCTCTTTAAAGCAAAATAATGCAATGTCGATCTGTTTATGGCAGCATCGACATGCATTCTGCAATAAAAATCTGCCCCCATCGTTGGCTACACCTTTTTTTTTATATATTTTGATTCCTCAGAGTTTTATCATATCTGTTTATTGTACATTAGTTATAGCAGATTTTAATTTCCAACCTGTATTTGATTTCCCTGTTCTAGTTTACATTTAATTATCCTTCTAACTACATTTCATCCATCATCGTTTGTTGATATTTTTGTTTAGCATCATGTTTTATTTCATTTTGTGATTCATCCAATGTATTCCCAATTTCATCGGCAACATCAATCTGCTTTTTGGTGACAGGATGCGAATCCTCTTTTTTTTATTATTTATTTTTTTTATTTTGAGGTATATATGCTCGATTGTCTGTTCATGTGATAAGATTTGGTGTTCTCTTGAAGCCGCAGCTATCTCGTTCCTTTGATTATCCGATTGGTACACAGTAATCTTGTTTATATCATGGTATTCAGAAGTCACCGTATTAGATTTCAAGAATGATGTTCATTTCTGTATCAGTTACATTTCGTTTTAACATTATAATTCTATATCAAGTTGACTATGTCACCTCATCGGGCAATCCTTATTTTTACAAAGTTTTCCATTTGTTGCTATTGGATATTTATCTAGATCGTTTATTTGATTTTATCTCTGTCATCACATCATGGGTATATCTGATTGTGATTTTCCACTTCATTTCCTGTTTTTATTTGAATTTCCTGTGGCTGACTTCCCTTGTTTTTCTTTCGGTTTCATTTGAATTCCCGTCAGCATTTGTTTTCATCTCCCACTGCTAATCTCTGTGTTCGTCCCACTCATTGCATTATGTGGTTGTTTCTTTGCTTAATTCCTGATGTATTGTCCATCGAGCGTTGGTTCACCATACTCCTGAAGGTGGGTCTAGGAAGCCCATCGATCCCAAATCCAGTCATGTGAAGGAAAAGGACGCTTCGGATGGGGAAAGAAAAAAAAAACAAATTGAAAAGTGATGGCATGCATGACCCTGTTGCAGTTGATCAAACAAAAAAAAGAAGTAGAAAAAGAGTTGCAGCCATGCCTACTTGCGTGGATGGAGATGTTGATATCAAGGGAGACAGTGGACGTAATAAGAAGAAGGCAAAAGAATAAGGAAAATAGTTGATGACCTTCGGTTCTCAAATCAAGACCATGATTTAGCTTATGCTGTCCTGAACAAGTGAGCACGTAGAAAGATTTGACCTGGAAGCCATTTTCCACCCATATTTTCAGCAGTAGTATTTGTTGCTGAATCTTCACGGTACATCAAGTTATTGGAGCCTCCAACGTGTTATGGTATGGCAGCCCAAAGGCTACGGTGGATGCCCATGCTTTCATAAACTTGCCACTGATGTTTGGAATTCATCTCAACCCCTAGCAGTCCTGATTGCCTAGCCTTTCAAGTATGCTCATCGTTTTCCACTTATCATTTATAATTGTATATTCATTTTAGCATACAAAGCAAGTCTTATGTATCATATTTTATGGTTTGTCTTGCTTGAGTCACAAAAGTAATGTAACATTTGGTATTAGGGATAGAGAGGTTTATACCTTTCAGATTGATCCACTATAGGTGCGTTTTGTACTTCTGTAGTTATTTTCTGCAGTTGGTACCAGTTGTTTCTTTATTTCTTTATTTGTTTCTTTTTTTTTTTGATGATAAGAATCAATCCCCGAAGGATCTTGAAATACAGATTCCTCTGTCTGATATCAATAGGGCTTCAACATTAATGCCACTATGTTCTTTGTCCTTGTTATTTTATTACTGCATGTTTTGTTAAACACAACTTTTGGAAGTTCAGTATCTGGTTGGCTAGTATGGCATTTCAATTCTTCTCATGTACTGTTTTTTTAACTTTGATGATGAAATAATGGATCTTAGCTACATGGCCATTCCAACACAGCCCGCAGAAACGACGAGTCCAGCCTTGAATTTACCATGTCTGCTTCATACAAGATTCCATGGCTGTTTGGGAAGCATTTGCAGAGGAGTGCCAAAGTGCAACAATCGTAGGACTGATGAAGGATTTCTCTGTCTTGTTCCAGATATGTTAGATTACAACTTACCTCTATCATTCGGCCTGCTGATATTGATATCAGTATCGTGGAGGAACCCCCTTTGATTACTGTAAACCCTGTTCTATCCAAATGGATTACCCCATTCAAAAGATTTTCTGTTATATCTCGGATGAGGGTGGTACCAAGTTGGCACCTGAAGCATTTGCATTAATGCCTAAGACTGCTAGAAAATGGATGTCATTCTGCAAAAAGAAACTTTTTTTTTTACTGAATTGTGACCTCTCTTGTACGGTCACCAACAACATATTTCATAAAGCATTCTTTGTTGTAATTTTTGTTTCTTTATATACTTCAATCAGCTATGTCCTCACATCACTTGTCACCTGTAAATCATCTACAACACCTTATAATTCATTATCTTAACATTTACCTGTACCCCATTTATCAACACTCACACACACACCCATCCATCTGTAAACTACACTATTCATGCCACTGCACCCACCTCCAGCTGCTATAACCTTCCAGCCCAACAATACATTAACCTTCTCTACAGTAACTACCCATATTCTCATTACAACAATTACCTTCCACATAAATCAGTCACCATCATAGTCCAACCTTCCTCATCACATTTTAGTCTTCAGCATTTAGCCCAACTCTTGATGCTGCATAAGGTCATAGCAATCACTCCCTTCCCTATAGATATCTCAATTGCATTAGATATAATAACTTAGGCCAATATACACATATTTGCATTAAGCTTAAGATACTATATACATCTTCCTCATATAAAACATTTATACATTTATCTTCTTAGGATATTGCCAATGTATTCTAACTTCTCCATCAGCCTAACACATGATACATATGCGTTTTCTTACCAAATATGATGTATTGAATCTTCATTAGTATAAAGTATATGTAGGAGCATTGTATCAGTTGTCTTCTAGATTCCATCTGGTATTTGGCAAACTTTTTTCTGTATGCTTATTTTGTCTTGTGCTAACCTCTGTTTTGCAGGAAATACATGTAAGATGTTAATTCTTCTTCTTAGATTATGGATATTAACTTCGAATTTCAATTTCAAAGCTGTAATAGCCAGATGATAATGAGAAACTCTACTTTCCATTTCTAGATTAGAATGTATGTCATATAGATTTCATAATTGTCTGTTTCATCTCATTTTGTCTTATTTCTCAAAAATCCACAATGGTGAAACACGAATGACCCATGCACCATTTTGATAAGAGGTGATTAAATCCTAAGTCGATGATTCACATCAATGGCCATAGTCAAGGTGTGAACAAAACTTAGGATTTTCATCTTTTATGGAATAACATTGGATCCACACTGGGTCCCTTTTCAAAAAACAATCATATTTTTAGATATTTTATTCTTTTATCAGGGTTTAACTTAAAATTAACTCAAGATATATATCAATGGCCATAGTCCGGATATATTGAGAGTTAATTTCATTTTAAACTCTATAAAAACACCAAAATATGTTTTATTGTTCACCTAAATTCAAATATGATTACTATATAATACATTCAATGACCATAGTTAGGGATGTATTATATCTTCAATCTTATTTTAATTCACTTAAAGAATGAAATATGCTTTTCAAATATAATTTCAAAATCTTTAAATTCATTCATCATTTATGATAGAATTGCATCATATTTTCAAAATTCTTTTCCAAAATCCAAACGATCTTGAATATATTTTCTTTAATTTCTATTTCAATTCATCAATTCTATCTCATTTCAAAAGTTCAAAATCCGATTTCAAAGTCCAATTTGACTTTGAAATTTCAAATTCATTTTATATTCAAAACTCCAATCAAATTTCAAAGTTCAGTTTAACTTTGAAATTCCAAGTTCATTTTCAGGATTCAATTTCAAATTCAATTCAACATCTCAAAATTCAATTTCAAAGTTCAATTTAACTTTGAAATTTCTGATTCATCTTCTGATTCCAAATTCAAACTTCAAATTCAAAAGTCTAATTTGACTTTGAAACTCATTTGTATATTCAAAATTCAATTTCTAATTCTAAACAAATTTTGAAAGTTCAAATCAACTTTGAAATTCCAAATTTATTTTTAGGATTCAATTTCAAAAATTTAAATCAAACATCACGAAGTTCAATTTCAAAGTTCAATTTAAACTTTGAAATTTCTGATTAATCTTCTGATTTCAAAAACTCAAGCTTTAAATCAAGTTCATCCTTTATTTTCCATTGAGCCTTGACTCTCAAAATTCAAAATCTAAGTTTTAAATTCAATCTGGGTTTTCAAAACCCAAATCCATCTTCAAAAGTCCCATTTGGACTTTCAAAATCCAATTCTAAAATTAGAACCCAATTCCACTTTGGATCCAGATTTTTAAAATCCAATCCCCATTTTGGATCCCAGATTTCGGATCCAATTCCATTTAGGATTCTAGAATTCAACTCCATTTTTTGATTCCAGACTTCGGATCCAACTTCATTTAGGATTCCAAATTCCGAATTCAACTCCATTTTGGATTCCAGACTTCGGATCCAAATCCATTTATGATACCAGATTTCAAATCCAAGTCTATCTTGATTTTCAAATTCCAAAAACCACTTCCATTTTTCATATCCCATCTTGATCTCTTAAACCCAATTCTATTTTTAAACTCCGTTTGGATTTCTCAAATCCAAATTCCATCCTGATTTGAAACTTCGAAACTGGAATTCAATTTCATTTCAGATTTCATCCCCTCTCATAAATCTAGGTTCAAAAAATTCAAAGACCATTTCTGACTCTGAAACTTCATTTCTTTTTCTCTCAGCTTCAAATCATTCTTTTCAAAATTCAAGATTTATTTTTCCAACTCTGATTATTTCAAAGACTTAGAACTTCAAATATGTTTTCAGATCTATCTCAAGTTCTAAGTTAAATTCCACTATTCAAAAATCATTTCTTTATTCCCTTATCACATTTTCTTCAGAATCACTTGGAAAATCTCAGATTTCCAAAAGTGTTTTCTCAAAAAGCATACATTTCTGCATTTATATTACATAAGCACGATTCTCTGTGCATTTTTTTGACTTAGGATAAATTCTTAGATGATATTTAGGCAAAGCAAAAAGGCATAAATTCGATCCTTGGTTCGATTACCCCTGGTAAAGGCGTCAGGAACAGTCGAACCTCGTACCGCCGAGCGAATCCCATCTCCCAATTTTCCCGCAAATATTTCAAAACGGAGGCGAGTAATTTTTCTAAATATTTTCAAAATTAAGGTCAAGTGAGACCTTCATAAAAGAGTTCCTCTCTCTCTTCTTTTCTTTTCTCTTCTCTCTTTCTTTTCTGTCTTTTATTTTTCCCTTTTCAAAAAGGGAAAAATAGAGGTTAGAAAGGAAAAGAGAAGAGAGTGAAATATAAGAGAAGAAATTTGTTTGCGAGGACCACAACACCCAAACTTTTTATGTCTTTTTACTTATACTTTTGATGTCAACACATAAAAATTTGGCCTTTTAAGGAACGGGTTTGAACTTATGTGAATGCTTTACATAATCTAATGTTTTTAGAGAATTTTTAAGCCCCGCGTTTTTTTTTCTGACACGGATCTAAAAAAATATGATTGTTTATGTGGATTTCAAAGAAATGGGGATAGATGCATGTTAGAGTTCATTTTGAATCACAAGTATGAATATGCATAGTTTTATTTTTAAAATACTAAGCAAATGAACAAAATTGAAAAAGAGCTCAAAAAGTGAAAAAGAGCATATGTTTAGTTGTTTGATATTTTTGTATTTCTTAGTAGCTGGGCTCAGACACAAGTTAAAGTGTTTGATTCCCACGCCAAAAAAGATAACGAAGGAAATCACTTCTTTGTCTAAGTTGATATTTGTGGCTTATTTGGTTCGAGCAAGTAGAGCCTGAGGGGTGTTTACACCTGGTGCCCTAAAGCCATCTGGCTCGAGAGCTATCGGTCTGAAAGCTCGTTACATAGACTTAATAGAGAGCATAATAGATATTGACATTGCATATGAAAAGAAGTAGACTATATGTAAAACTATGAAAATTGAAGGTCTAGTGACTCTAACAATTAAGTTTGAGGGATACTTTGTATCTAGTACCCTAAGGTCATCTGGCCTGGGAGTCACTGACCCAAAGCTCGTTACACGGGTCACAAAAATTGAAAATTTGAAATAATGCTCAACAAAAGAAAGAAAAAGTGTGAAAAAATTGAAAATCAAGAAAAAGAAAAAGGGTAAAAAATTGAAAATCAAAGAAAATGAAAAGGGTAAAAAATTGAAAATAAAAAAAAATAAAAAATAGAAAGCGCATAAAAGAAAAAAAGTTCACTACTTAGAAGCAAATTTTGAGAAAATCTGTGCAGAAAACATATGAGTAAGGATAAGTAAATAAGGACATGTATATATTTGATTTTTTGAGAATAAAGCATAAATGATTAGGATATTTAAAAAAGTAAAAGAAAAGGTTCTATTCTGTGGTAGTAGGTAAAAGACTTTAATTATATTTTGATAATGTAAAGGCATGAAATATTTGTGAAAAAAAACTCCTTAACTGCTTAATGCTTTGTGTTTTGAATTTTTTATGCATACATGACAAAGATATTTGTGGGTAGCGTCACTGTAAACCCTCACGAGACCTTACTCGTCCACTAGGGTAACACAGGGGTTTAAAGGGCTTGTTGCATATGCTAAATGCAACCATGATTTCTACCAAAGTGAGTTAGGTTTTTGTTTTGATTACTTTAGTATTTATGATTTTTGCTTCAGTTTGCTCGAAGACTAGCAAACAATAAGCATGAAGGTATTTGACCATGCATAATATTCTCATTTTATTCATCCTTATTTATGCATGATCCATGATAAAATCACATTAAAAATATATCTTTATCGTTGTTTTCGTGTATTTGCTTTGAAATTGAATTTTCTGAAAAAATCACATTTTTCCATTCGGCCCTGCTCTTTTCAGTATTTTTATTAGTTTTAGAATTTTCTTAATTATAATTTAGTTAAAGTATGACTTATTTAATTATTTTGAATGAGTTTTAGAAAAATATCCCTTTGAAAAACATGTTTTTCAAAAAGAGACTATTTTGGAAATTGAGAAAAATTATCAAACTCTTTTTAAAATTTTAAATGTTAACCTAATTAAAGATTATAAATAGTAGTTTTGAGGGCTGAGAGGATGTTTTTTCCAGCAGCCTCAAACCCTCCTCTCTTATGCCTTTCTCTCTCTCTCTTTCCCTTTTGCTGATTTCTTTCTCTACCTTTTCTCCTCTTTCTTCTTCTTCTTCGTCGAAGAGGCGTGTGTGTAGCTGAGATCAGCCATCTTCTTCTCAACCCATCCATCGGAGGTGATCCACGACAATTCGTTTCTTCTCCCTCTTTCTCGTCATAGTTTTTGTTTCACATTACATAAATCATATAATCACATCATCTACATATTTAGATTAGGTTAGTTCATATCTTGCATCTAAAAAAAAAAACAAAAAGAAAAAAATACAGATTTTGTTTTGATAGTTAATCATTTTCTTGAATAGTTAATTAATAAGTGTTTTGCTGTTTTAAAATAAACATAGTTTTGATAGTTGAATGTTAGTTCTGGATACAGCTATTTAGTTTTAGTTTGATGCACGTCCTTTGGTGTTAGTTCATAAGTTTTCTTCTTTGATCCTTGTCTTGGATGGTTGCTAATTAGTGCATAGGAGTCAATTTCTTTTTAAGTATCATTTTCTTGTTAAATAGTTTAGATGATAATAGTATTTTTTTATGCAGCCGTGTTCAGCTGTAATTTACAGTAGTGAATTTAGTGGTCAGTAGTTTTATCTCCATGTTAGTTTAATTAGCTTTGACTTTGAGTTTGCATGAAAGGTAGTTAATATAAACATAGCCGATTGTTTTTTTTTCTTTGGTAACTTACGTTTTCTTGAACATAGGTTAGAGTGTATTTTTTTTTTTTGCATAGTTCTAGAGTTTAATGGGTATTAGGTTCAGAATGTCTTTATGTGATGCACGTTAAGGTTGTTTAGTTTTTTTTATTTACTTCAATCTGCAAGTTAGAAGTAGATTTAGCTTGGTAATAGTAATAGCCGATTCTTGTCATTTAGTTTAGTAATTTAGTTAACATTAACTTTAGATCTTGTCAAGTAAGTAGTTTATTTTGAATTAATGTACAACATAGAATTCATGTGAAGTTAGTTTATTCTGTCATCCATTAGTTAGTTATTTTTCTATCTTGAATCTAGTTTAATACTTAGTTTTAGTGAACTCAGGTTAGCCGATTAGCATAGTTCATTAACCGATTTTCTTTCTTAGTTCTTGTTAATTATTTTTATCAATTTGTTAATATTAGAGTAAAGTCATTAAGTAGTTTGTTAGGTTCAGCTGATTGCTTTCTTGGTCTTTAGAATTAATTAGTTCTTGATTTCTTGATTTCTTGATTTCTTTAGTTTGTTTAGAAATTAGTTTTTGATTACTTAGGTTGTTTTGCTATTTAGTCTTTTAGTGATAGCTGGTTAATAGTTGTTCATAGTTAGTTAATGTTATTAGTCTATTTCATGTTAAGTAGGTCATGTTTTTGTGATTTTTTTTCATATTTACCTTTGATTTTCTCGTAGTTCCTTTCCACTGCTTCGTTTTGTTTTTGTGTGTTGCAGGAAAGTGTTGGAATGTGCAGTAGAGCCCTTTTTGTGCTCTCAAAGTACCCTCTGAGTTCCTTTCAGGTCCTCAAAAGTGTCTTTAGAGAGCCCTCAGAGGGAAAAAGAAAACATGCATTACCTGTTCCATTGAGGGAACAAAAAGAGGGAAGGACAAAGGGAAGCAAATCAACTCAAGAAGGGACTAAAGCCTCAAGCACTGAAGCCTTCTCTTTTCTTTTTAGATTAGGATCTTATTTATTTTATTTATTTATTCATTCGAGTTTGTAATAAGGCACTTTATTTATTTGTTTAAGCCCTCTACAGGGGCAACACTCTTTCGTCTATTTAGTTAATTAATCATTTATTTTTCAAGGCAATAAAGCGTAGTTTAGATTGTGTGTTGAATACAAAGTATTTCCCGTTCTCTGAGTTTGATTCAGACTCCACCACTCGTGCGAGCCAGTTTTTATATTTTTGGTGTTTGGCTTTCACTTGATTTTGATTAAAAATATTGTTTTAAAAATCGTTTTCCAAAACTCACACTAGGTTCCTGATGACCCAGTTTTGAGGGACGTAATTCTTGTGGATGCTCACAAGTCCAGGTATACTATTCATCCTGGTGGCACGAAGATGTTCAAGGACCTATAACCAATTTATTAGTGGAGTGGGATAAAGCGAGACGTGGCTGAGTACGTCTCAAAATGTCTGACGTGATAGCATATCAAGATCGAGCACTGGAGATCTCACTATGAAAGTTGGAGGATATCACCATGAACTTCATAGTCGGTCTATCGAGGATGTGAAGGAAGCATGACACAATTTGGGTGATCATCGATAGACTCCAAATCTGCTCACTTTCTACCTATCTGTCTTAGCCAGTCACTTGATAGTATGGCAGATCTCTATGTTAAAGAGATTATGAGATTACATGGTGTTTCAATCTCGATTATCTCCAATCGTGATTCGAGATTCACTTCGAGGTTTTGGGAACAACTTCAGCTAGCTTTGAACACAAAGCTAAAGTTCAGTACTGCATTTCACCCTGAGACTGACATGGAGTCTGAGCATACGATTCAGACCTTGGAGGACATGCTCTGAGCCTGTATGATGAACTAGAGGAGAGAATGGGATTCCCACATCAGTCTGGCAGAGTTCGCGTATAACAACAGTTACCACTATAGCATCGGGATGGCTCCATACGAAACTTTGTACGAAAGGCCTTGCTGATCACCTGTCTACTGGGATGAGGTCAACGAATGAAGGCTGGAGGCACCTATAGTTCTGCAACACTATACTCAACAGGTGCAAATGATTCAGGAATGACTCTGTAGCGCTCAGAGTTGGCAGAAGTGCTACACCGATAGAAGTCGACGAGATTTTACCTTCACGATTGGTGGGATGGTTTTTGTTAAGGTATCTCCAACGAAGAGCATATTTCGGTTCAGAAAAAAAGAGAAGCTAAGTCCTAGATACGTCAGACTGTTCAAGATCTTGGAACAAATTGGAGAAATAGCTTATCGTGTGACATTACCTCCTCAGTACGCTCAGATCCATGATGTTTTCCACATGTCCATGCTGAGGAAGTACGTTTACAATCTATCGCACATCATTCACTACGATGATGTGGGCATTCAAGGAGACTTGACATTCAAAGAAAGATCGATGAAGATGGTTGATCATAGTGACCAAGTGCTGAGATCAAAGACCATTTCTTTTGTAAAGGTTCAATGGCATCATCATGGGATTGACGAATGCACTTGAGAACCTGAGAATGATATCAGAGAAAAATACCCTGACTTGTACTTTAAGTCTTAAATGCAATAAAATTTCACAGACAAAATTCCTTTAAGAGGGGTCGGATGTAAAACTCATGATAAAAAAAAAACAAATGTATTCGGACTCGAGTCAGACCCGGATCCGACCCAGAGCTGCTAGGGTTATCACAAGGGCGAGGGTTTTGTTTAAACCCTCTCCTCCCCCATGTTTTAAAAACATGTGAGGGGAGGACCTCACCTTGCAGCCTCTCCTCCTCCTTCTCTCACTCTCTGCGTGCGACAACGCTGGCTCCCTCTTCCAGGTATTCCCCTTCTTCTTCTTCCCTCCCCTCTCTCTCTCTGCGTTCACCGGAAGGAGGCCAATGGCCTTATGTCGTGCCTTCCACTCCCCTCTCTCTGCGTTCGTCGGCCCCCTATTGCGCCTTTCACTCATCTTCCCTTTGTCTTCTTTTTCTTCTTCGATTTCGGTAGGGGCCTGAACCTCTGCTGCTTGTGATTCTCGTTCGGCAGGGAGGGATCAACCCTGCCGCTTGGATTAGCAAAGGGTAGGGGCTTCACCCCTGCCACTTGAGCCTTTCGGCAGGCAGAGCGAAGCCCTGCCTTCCCCCCCGCCTCTTCCTGTGTTCGCCAGAGGGCTGACAACCTCTACTGCACCCTCCCTCTCTTGTTTTAGTTGTCGGAGAGTCAGCAGGAGGCTGACAGCTCCCTGTCACGCTCTGCCCCTCTCTGCCTTCCTTGATCTTTCAACCGGTAGGGGGTGAAGCCCCCTGCCTTTTCAATTTTTGACAGACAAGGGGAGGCTCCACCCCCTGTCTCTTTCGATTTATCGACGGGCAGAGGGCGGAGCCCCATGCCTCTGTGTTTTACGACAGGCAAACAGGGGGCTCCGCCCTCTACCTCCTGGTCTTCCATCATGCAGGGGGTCGGGCCACTACCTCTACATAGTCCGTCAGGCAAGGGGGGATCCACCCCCACCACTTTTTGGCTTTCGGCAGGGGCCAAGCCCTTGCCACTATTTCTTTTTCATTTTTTGGCAAGGGCCAAGCCCCTGCCACTGCCCCTTCATTAGGGTTACCAGCATAGTGGCGGGCAGGGGATGCACTCCTGCCCCTTCGCTAATTATTGATAGGCGGCATGGGTTGTACCTCTGTCCCATTCTATTCTTTATTATGGTTATAGCTTTCTAAGTGTTCACACTTTTGCAGTTCACATGACGGATCCCGCTCGTGCTCCGCGGTCTGAGTCTTACATCACCTACACTCGTAGGCACTCGCAGCGACGCAACCTTTCGAGGTAGGGGAAAGTTGCATGAGAACTTTTGATGAATTAAATAAAGTATTAGGATTCTGAGATAGAATAATTTATAGTTTATGCATGCGTACATATAGATAAATTTGACTTCTGACTGTTTGTCTTTATTTCCCTAAAGTTTACATGTTTTCCTGTATTCTATATGCATAGGCACGCTCTATAGTAAATTCTCGTTATTGCTTTCATGTACTTGCTTTCTGTTGATGTTGCACCGTAGTTACTTAGTTTTGCTAGTACATGTTTGTTCTTTTGCCGTCTTCAAGCAAGCTTTGCAGGGTGTGCAGGTGTGCGTACAACATTTCACACCTTTCAAAAGGGGTACAAAATTGAGTACAGACACTGTTGTGTCGAGAAGAGGGTCTCCTTTGTGTAAATCTCAACTTCTTGAGCATGAAAGCCTACTTTTAAAGCTCGTGTTCTCTCTGTAAGTTGCTAGATGCAATTATCTGCACCCCGAGTCGGTTACTCATGAGAGATACTCAGATCCACGGTGATCCTGAGACTTGTATTCTTGTTTCGTAGAAACTAAGCTTGCTAGGGTTATCCTTTGAGAAAACCATGATCTACCATCATAGCCAGACCTTTAGATAGGTACGGTATGTATACTACGATGAGTAGTATGAGAGATCGTTGAACACCTCGAACATTGCAATGAACAATCTATTGAAATAAATAAAGGTAATGATGTTTGCCTCCATAGGCTAAACACTTAAAGCGCAATGCATGTCACATTTGAACCAAATGAATTACAACATATTAAATGTTACTCTCTCATTGTAGTCGTACCTTTAGACAAGTATGACTGTACTTTTAGATAAGTATGTTATGTTGGTGTTGCAATGTTTGGATGATGAGGTTGTGGCAACATATAACACAATGTTGAGATCACATAAATGGTGATAACTCACCTTCACATGCAAGATGCTCGAGTGAGTCTAATAGAAAGAAACTCCTATCATGCTCATTTGACTCTAACGATTCATCAAGAAAGAGGATGGATGGTATGAAAACTCTGATGGACAAGTTGTTAACAATCACTCCACGACAAAAGACTCGACTTCTCTAGTCATCGAAGTTAGGGGAAATATGACTACCATAAACTATCCTAGGTTGTAGCTTTTAGGTACTTCTACAGAAGTTGGATGCATCCATGGGTCACGAATGCCTTTGAGGACTTACTCTCTTGGTCATTGACCATCCCCTTAGGAGCGGACTCAGTTAGCCACCCGGGTTAATGAAAAATACTTGACATAATAAACCCTCGAATCGGTCTCGACTGTTTTCATATTTTGCGCCTGTGTGTACCCACAAGCCAATTAATATTAAAACTTAAAGAATATCATGTTCACAATAGTTGTAGATTAATGAGATTCATACTGCTTACGATGTTGCTTATGTCTTATGATGAATATTTCTTTTAGTATAATAGTTCTTTGCATATGTTGCTCATGTTAGAATAGATTTACTTTCTCGCATTTCAATTATGTATTTTAGTTATTATTTTTTATGAAATAAATTATTTATCTTATGAATGTCCTACTTTATTTATTTTTCATTGTCTGTTCGTGCACCTATCAGTTTGTTATAAAACTGACCCATTTTATAGGCAGGTGACGAGTAGGACCTTACAGACGACCGATGACGCGATGCAACTTGACTCAAGATTTCCATCTTTCTACTGGCATCCTGACTCTGTGCTTTAGGTTGTTTTTAGATTTTTGAATTGTGAGAGAAGTGCTCATTTTTGTAATGAATTACAAATTCTATGAATAATCTATAGTTTTGTTCCTCACTTTCCTTGAGTAGTTGTTTTATAGATGATGATTCTAAAGCTAACATGCCCAAAATTTTGTCAACTTATTTTCTTTTCTAAATTGCTTCTACTGACGTTTTTAAAAGTTGAAACCCTAACCTTTGAAAGGGTTTTCATTAATGTTTTCGAAATCACAAGTTAAAAATTTGGAGCGTTACAAGTATTTTCCATTATTTGATGCCTACAATAGTATAACATGCTTAATGTTTGTTATGGTACTTTGCAACTGGATGAATTCTAGCAAATTTGACACAAGTTCTCTGGTAGTTTTGAGTGTGCATACATGTTACATATGGGATTTAAACATTTAACTGTATATGGAAATAAACTAGCATATTTTTTTTCAAATTTCTTTTTTTTTTAAATTGTTTCTTAGTGTGTTGCAACTTGAGCATTGAGTTCTCTTGTGGGTTCTGTTGTTGTTCTACTAAGTCGGAGTCTTTATTTGGAAGAATTTATAAAGTTTATTTTGAAAAAAAAAATTGTTTTTACTGGCGCAAAAACTGTGTCAATAATCCTTGTGTTTTTTATTGGCACAATAAATGTATTATTAAAAAAAAAGGACTTTTGCTGGTGCAATATTGCACCAGTAAACAGTTTTTACTGATGCAATTTTGTGCCAGTAAAAGATCCTTCCATTTTTTTGAAAGATCTATATTGTCGCAGAGCTGCACCAGTAAAAGATATTTCAATTTTGTGAAATATCTTTACTGGTGCAGAACTACGCCGCAGAACTACGCCAGTATTAAATTTTTGCTGGTGCAAATTTGCGCTAGTGAAAAACAATATTTCCTGGTGATGTAAAGTTTCTCCAAAAAATGCATTAACGGCGACACCTTTCTAACAACGACACCTTTCCTGGCGCTGCTTTTGGTATATTCTTGTGCCAACAAAGGTTTTAAAAAGGGTTTTTCTTGTAGTGGAAATCCTGCTCATAGTTACCAGGAAGTGAAATGGATACTGGAAGTGATGGATGAAGCAAAAAAGAGAAGCAATTGCTAAAAAGTAATATGAAGCGTGAAGTGGGTTTTGTTTTAGAAGTTATTGTGGAAGTGTGTGTGAAGCGAAAAAGGAAATGTGAAGAAAATGAGCTGGAAGTGAGGGAAAAGCCAAAAAAATAAATAATACAATGAAAAACACAAAAAACAAAGGATAAGTGTGGAATAAATGAGTCAGAAACAAAAAGGATGCGATTTGAGAAGCGAGTGAGACACGAGTTTCCTCTATGTGGTGCTTCCTGCTTCGGCGTGCTTCTCCCCTTAAGGAGGCTCTTCTGGTAACTTCCTGCATTTTGAATCCACTAACAGGTTGGCAAAGTATCGACATGCCCATTATCTAAAAGAAGAGTTGAGTCTTGCAAAATGAGTCAAGGCTTTCCTCTTGGATGACTGCCGATCTATGTCACATAGGTGCAGGTGGAGGTGCAAGTACGGGTGTGGATGCCGCGATGTGACACTTTAAAAAAACTTGGGTGTGTGGGGAGGATATATATATATAATTTTTAACAGTTTTAAGTTAACTGTTAAAAATTATATATATAATATAGATAAAAATAGACTTGATGAGGGCTAACTGAATCTACTTTTGGATAGAAACTTCACCTAACACAAAGGAAGTTGTGTCCGAGTGTAGCACCCACCGGTGCCCTGTTAGAAGAGTCCGTGTGACATAGCTGCCGATTGTCTATGAGATTGACCCCAAATTGAAAAGCTGTTATCCTGATAAAGCCTCAAGGCTTGTAGCCTAGCTGGAAATTGCCTCCAAAAAGACTCTTGAAACCTTTTACTGTGCCACCGGTTTTGGGAATCACTCGCGTTTGTACATGACATAAAATATCTTTTCCAATTCAACACATAAAGTAGTGCTTGTAAAATTATTTTACATGGAATCGCTGCTAAGCCCCAAGGGGGTTTGGTGTAGTGGAGTGGGGCCCTGGCCACTAGATGGGTGGTGAAGGATTGATTCCCATGAGCGTCTCCTCTCTGCGCAAGCCGACGCCCACATTACAAGAAAAACCTTTTCACTGGCGCATCCCCCACTACGCACCAGTAAAAGGGTTCACTGGCTCTGTTTTATATGGGGCCATTGAAAATGGTTGTTACACTATAATAAAAATTTTTTGCCACTAAAAAAAACGTGCCAGTAAAGCTTTTACTGGTAGCACCATATACTGGCGCTATTTTAGCGCCAGTAAAGGTTAGTTTTCCTGTGGTGGCAGCATGGGCCCCAGGGGCGGTGTGTGTGTGTGTCTCCTAGCCTCGGGAGTTTTACGCCTCCTGTAGGTATTGGCTGAGCCAGTGAGATCAGGTCTTCATGCTGGGTGATAAATCCCAAAAAAAGTATCACTGCTAAACCAATAATAATGTTCCCAAAAATAGCGTTGCACCAAACATGCTATACAATAGTTGCCTGTTTAAAGTAGCCACTGAGTCGGTAGTTCTAGAAGCGGATCGTTTATTCATGTTGCTGGCTTCATGTTATCTATCCCTTTTTTTCTACAGACCCCTACCAGATATACAACATATACCACTGGGATTCCGACTTGCAACGTCCCAACATAAGGTGACAAGCACTAACTACTCCTGCCAGACAAGCGGAGCCCCCGTTGGTATGTGTTATCTATCCCTTACCTATGCTCAAGATTGCAGGGGACCAGAAGCATTTGTGATTTCCCCTTTGAATTCATTTTCGCTCCAAGAAAAAACCATAAAAGATATGGTGGCTTATGCTAACAACAAAAAAACAACAGGGCATGTCATGACTAGGGATGCAAACGAATTCAAATCCCTTATTTAGTTGGATTTGGTAGCCAAAGTCGGATCAAATTAATATTCAGAACCAGATTCGTATCAAGTTTTGCTTCTGAATTCAAGAAAACTGCAAATAAAAAATCTGAATCCAGATGCATGTAAATGACAGATTTCAAGCAAGTTGGATCCCGATTCGGTTTTAGCTAATCTCCATCTGACTTCAAATCTGAATGCAGATCCTCATGTAGTGTTATGTCACTTAAACACGGGAGCCTACTTAACCTTTTTTTATTTGGATAATTGGGGTAGAATCGCCTCATTACGTAAAACCTCAAGCCCCCCTTTGCCGACTAAAAAAGTACACCCAGCTTCGGCCTCTTGGCGAGGGACATGCAACCATGGATTTCAAACTTGTGAAGTTCCAACAGCTTGGTAGTGTTCATGAGTGCATAGGCCTATTGTGGTAGTAAACCACTATAGCTTATGGCGGTATACTCATAATCTACATAGATCCAAACTTCAAAATAAAAAACTAGCCTTTGGATCATGTTTAAGATGTTTTATGTTTTATTTACTTTCTTCATGTTGGGCAATTGATTTCCCACTGTAAAAAATTGAATCTTATAGTACATTGGATATGAGTAAACCTACTATCACAAGCTATATCACATACATCTGTAGTTAAATCTGATCAACGCAAACAAGGGACTGTGCCACTTTAAAAGCCCAATAGTCTCTCTCTCTCTCTCTCTCTCTCTCTCTCTCTCTCTCTCTCTCTCTCTCTCACACACACACACACACACACACACGCGCGCGCGCGCGAGGATGTGTATGCAATATGTGCTCATGCGGCATAGTGATGCCTCTCCAACTCTTCTTGTTTTGAGGTGGACCTGTCATGGTAACACTGGCGGTTCCATTTGTTATGGTTGGAAGTTGGATGCAACCTTATCATGCTAATAGGAAAAATTTAGACAGGAGCTCAACAGATTTTCATAGATCGAAGCAAACTGCATCATTCAAGGCACCACCATTCAAAGTGATTGCATGAAATTAGGTGAACCAGCAAAAGGATATAGGATGAAAAGCTTCAGCATAAGAATGGAAGCAAGAAACCTTCCTTTTTTTGTTCTTTTGACAGAAATAACAAAAAGGAAACCACAAAAAACGCGTTATAAGTTCAAGATGGAATTTTACAGTGGTGTTCAGTAGGGGAGGATGGATTTGGGAATGATGACCTCACCAATGTTCCTGTGCCATGGGTCAGCAAGGTGAGTAGCCAGATTTTCGAGTGGCCCCGTTCCAGGATATGCAGATTGCTGCACGCAGAATCCTACAAAAGCGAGCAGGGCGAGTCGACCTGTGGATTGTCAAGAAAAAAGTAGGTTAGGTGCCGGAGTGGGTGGGGAGAGCGGAAAAAAACAATTAAACGCACTGACATGTCTGAGGGACCACTAATGACTAACCGTTCTTGATCTCTTTGATTTTGTATTCCTTCAGCTTGACAGGGTCCTTGGAATAACCGAGTGGGTCGAAGGCACCGCCCGGGTACTTCTTTTTCTCGGGGTCTTTCTCCATGCTGCGCTGGTGCTCAACAAAGGCGATTGCTAGGAACTCGATAACCAGGATGGTGGGGAGGGTGCCCCAGGGGACTGGGTTGCCCAAGTATGTTGCCTGCCCACCAGGCACCGCTGCCCATTCCTGAGCCTTCACCCAGTTGCCCAACCCCAGTGCCTCCGGGACCAAAATCCCTGGCTGCATAAAACCAAAACCCATACATCAGCACCAACGATCGTAAAGGCCAAGTAATAGATGCCAAATCTCTCGGACATATCTGTTTTCTCTCAAATCATAAAATTAGTTTTCGAATCCAATTGTAATTTTCGCAGTTTTGGCATGCCTTTTTTTTCTAAATCGCAATATTCACGCCCTTTTGAAACGGACAATGGGGCGCATGAATACATTATACATACTCCATTTCCATTTTGTAAATGGAAATGGAAGGTGGAGGAGTGGTATGTAGATTGTCTAAATTATCATGTTTTCTTTTTTAGCAGAAAGGAGGAGAAAAAGAGCATTTTTTTTTTGGATAATAAAAGAGTAAAATTCAGATGATGGTTTGCTTTGGATCGATACATACAACTGCAAGCATCGCCCATCTGCAATGGATAAGCTCGGACTCCCTGAACCTCTCCAGATTTTCTGGTACCTCCCCGAGTTTAAGTGGGTCAAAACCGAAGTCTCTGCACAACAGAGAGTAAACAAGGGGTTTAATTTAATTAGCATGCAGAGAGAGAGAGAGAGAGAGAGAGAGAGAGAGAGAGAGAGAGAGAGAGAGAGAGAGACCCTGGTGCAGAGCCATCTAGATAGGGAGGGCGTGGCTGGCCGGGCATCCATTCAGCGGACATGGTCAAGCGAGAAGAGGCGTTTGAGCAGGTTGGCAACGAAAGTGGGTTTACGAATTTAGACTTTGTGGGAGACAAGAAGGAAGGAATGGCTGCCACTCCACAACTCCTCACCATGCTCGCCATCTTCCCTTAGCTCTTCCCTTCTGTAAGATTGATAGATTGGATTTTGAATGGTGGTGGTGGTGGTGGTGGTGATGGCCTTCTCGGGACCGTAATATAAAAGGGAGGGCGGGTTTCCTTGGCTGCCAAATCCAAACTACTGCTCCTATTGGCCGCCTAATCTAGTAACTTGGATTTCATTGGGCCAAGTTGGAGGACGCAATCTAGTCTCGAGAGCGAATCCACCGCTCTGTGGGTCCTACTTGTGGGTTTGTGGTTGTAACCGCTGCCAGCGTTTGACAGATCCTATCTCATCTGTCTCTCTGCTAAGGCCATCCACAAGAGTGGGAGCGGATCACATGGCCCCCCCTGACGGTTTCCAATTGAGGTGTATGGTTCTCCAGTGAGATGTGCGGTGGATATCGGATATAGCCCAGCGAGCCGATATCTAGAATATGACCTGATGTGCTCTTGCTCATCCACGGATTTCAGATTTCCCACTTCTCAGTCGGGCTGTCAACAGGTCCGGTTTGCATTGAGTACCGACCTGACATGAACCCGAAATCTCAGGCATGAGCGTGAAAATTGCCAACTAGGGGTGAGCAACCGGCCCACCCGGCCACAGGTCGGGTATATATATATATATATATATATATATATATATATATATATATATATATATATATATATATATATATATATATATATAGTGAGCGCAACTTAGAGTGGAGTTAGCATTTTTCGTAAAAAACACTGACAACAGCATAAAAAACACTCAAAACACTCTTTAGCTGCAGTTGTGGACCACGCTAAAAAGCATTTTTATTAATGTCAAGTGCATAACCTGTGAGCGTTAGCGATGGTTTTGACCGCCGCTAAAGGTCCCAAAAGAACTGCTGGCCATCAGCATTGTTCCACAATAGCTACACACCTAAGGATTGCACAACTACAAATTTCTGTATATATATATATATATATATATATATATATATATATATAAAGATGAATGAGTATTTTTTAATTCGAATGAACGATATAAGAAACAAAACTGAGGTCCTCATTTAACCGTTTTCAAGAAAGAACCGCTAGTGTTTTAAATTTCAGAAATAAAACTCATTTTTCAAATTAAGTGACCTTAACTGAAATTTTCTTTATACCTTAAAAGTGTTTCCACCTAGGGGTGGGCAACAGGCTGGGCGGGCCCGATGGGCCAAGCTGACCCGGCTCACCAAGGGCCAGGATTTTAGGCCCAAGCCTGTTAGGAACCAGGCCAAAACTCAGCCTGGTCCATTAGCGCACAGGGCCCAGCCCGATGGGCCTGAGTTATAAAAAATAAAAAAGTAAATTTAATTTTTTTATGAAAACTAGAAATCACATAGTAACTTGGGTACATGAGAACTTGTTAATTACTTTTAATTACCTAATTATTTGTACTTATTTTAGAAAAAATATAATTAATTGCACCAAATCACACCTGCCGGCCAATGAGCTGGGCCATGAGCCTCTCTTCAAACCTGAGCCCATTAAGAACCTGGCCAAAACCCGACCTGATAGTAAATGAGCCGTGCCATTGGCCAAGCTGGCTCAGTCAGCAGCCTGATCGGCCTGGTCAGATGCCCACCCCTATTTGCACCTCTTTTTAGCTAGCTATTAATGTGTGCAAAGGACGGCCTTGAGTTTGAGACAAATGACAATTGACCAAGCTCCTTGTCTCAACCTAGTGAACAACTCCTACTCAGAGACTATTGAACAAGCCTCCCGAGGGCTAATTCGAGTATATAGTAGATTAAGTTCTTGATGATGTGTAGTCGGGGTTCAAGCAACTTGTGGTATTGTCAGCTCCAAAGCCATATTTTGACTACACGTGGAAATCGTGTTCCAATGCAAAGTTCCAAAACATAGCCTATATAGCGTGTCAAATCTTCTTCCTCAAATGAAACTATGACGTACATAGTCTTCTTTACACCGAAGCACTCCCTGCCAATTTATTGCCAGCAATGGGCATTCCATGGCATGCACTATTTTTTTAATGTTTCTTTGCTGCTTTTTTTATTGTGATTATGTGTTCCTTAATCGCATCAATATCAAATCTGACTTAGTGTGATCTTAGGCGGGGAGTTCCAAAATAACAACATTCCGATCCTCAAATTCCTTTCCCTCACTAACACCTTCTTATAACGCCCCCAAATTTTAACTAAAAAAAATCACATTTTTTTTCTTTTAAAATCAGCAAAAATAACATTTTTCTTTGGATTAAACATTATAGGTGGGTTAAAGAACAAACAATCATCATAACTGAATTAAAACACAAATAATATTTATTATTAAAATTTAAGAATAAATATTAATTATACGTAGCTTGATACAATTCAACTATGAAGAACTTGTGACAATAATCTTTTGATAGGTTGCCCTCATACAAAATAAATGCAATCACATGTTCACAAAAAATCCAACTAACCTGCCACTCTTAATAATATAACAAGTGCTTCTAAAGATCAATATTGTAACAATGAGATCGGCCGCAGGCTTCTTACCGATGTCAGAGGCAATGCACTACTTGCACATGTATTTGTTGTGCTTTTTTCTTCAATTTCTTTAGCCTTTTTTTTTTACCTTCGATACCACAATGCCTATCATATGCTGCCCGACATTTTTTACTTTCTCAAAAAGTTTTATCAACATGAAACAAAGCTTTTCAATAAGAGGAATTAGGGTCTTGTCACGTATGGCGAGAATCCACTAATTAAAGATCTTCGTTATATTAGGCGTTAAGTACCCATATTTTTTCGCTAGAAAGTAATTATTAGCCTAATGTTTTGGTTCCACGTCAGTGGCAATATAATTGTATGCATCTTTGTCTTGTTCTTTAATTTTTTTAAGAAAATAATTGCACGGTTCTATCCTGGTTGCTCAAACTGCACTCCACCAAAGTGCACTGAGTGGTGAACCAAAATTCTTCGAAAAGTTCTCTATCAAATGCTTCATGCAAAATCTACCATGATATGTAGGTTATATGTGAGGAACAACATATTTTAAACATTTATGCCTATAAGAGATAATTGTCAATACTCCTCTCTTTAAACTCGTCAAAGTGTAGAATTCATGATTTAGACGCTCTAAAAATCATGTTAATGACTCATTGGACTCTTTATCAACAAATGCAAATATTACTAGAAACATCTCATCACAAAAATCAATACTATGGGTCGACAACAATATAACGACCTATCTTTATTTAGGAATGTTCCATCTACCATACGAATTGGAGGGCATCATTTCAAAAGTTGTCTATGCTTGGCTGAAAGGATAAGAACATGTACTGAAATCGATCTTTTCGATCGGTTTGAATGTACCCTAGCAATCTTCGATTAGCCTTCACTAAATGATCCAATTAGGTGAGAAGAATCTTAAAGGAGACTTTGAATGAACCATATAATGTCGTCTTAATCTGTTCTCGTTCACACCATGCTTGTTTGTAAGTAACCTCCACACCTTCCTCGCGGCTGATGTCATTAATGATTTTTCTTAAAGTTATCTTTGGGTTACTGTGCATGTATTTGTGAATAACACATGCAATCCACTTGAAAAGTACTTTCTACACTATAAGGTTTCCTAGTGATCCACCACATATATATTCACTTTGATACTTCTCCACTTGAAGGAACCCTGCTTTGCGTACCTTTGTGCAATGGATCTTCCAAGAAAAATCAACTATTAGCTGTGAGTTCTTTCTCGTGCATACAATAGTGACTCTGTTATTGCAATTCTTTATAAATTTTGCTTTATAGTTCTTCTTGATCACATGATCTTTGAAAAACTCGCGACAGAGCTGTAGATCATTAAATCATTTGCCAAAAGCAATTTCTCGATTGTTTGAGTCTGTTGTTAGCCACTAAAATTGTTCATATTCATTAAATTTTTTGTTACGCAATTAGTTATACAAATGAAATGTCTCCGCTTCAATGATTTTCTATTGCTCTTCATTATATGAGAATCCATTGAATGAAAACTCATTCAACTTCTCATTAGTGTAAAAACATAAACAAATTATACCGGCCAAAAAATGTTTATATAATTATACAACATACCAAGGGTTTGAATTCTCAAATGTCATTGGTGGATCACTTTCACCCGTCATTATTTGTCCCATGTCATCCCTGTCTTCGTCTTCCCCTATCGACATGGCATACTCATCATCATCGTTATCATCTGATTCTTCACTATCAACATGATTGCTGCTACCACTAATTGACTGTTCGGTTGAACCAACTAAATCAAATTTCATCGTATCTATCACTTCATTTATTTTCATGCATGCAATATTCCTGCATTTCCAATATTTAAGATTAACCATTAAAATATCATATTCATCATCACACCTACATCTCAACCATAAATTATATCAAAATTACATAAAAATTATAACTTATACTTAACTTTATCGTATGTCTAAGAAGGTTGTATGACATTCAAACTACTGCGATGAAGATCACTAGTACTAGTTTACCCACACGATTCCATATCTTTTGCAGTGATCTTTTGATTATGCACAACATCAATAGCATTTATTGCTTAAGATAGTTGGATGATCGATAAAGGACTCAACTCGATAGATGGTGCCTAAGATAGATGCACATTTTCCACTTATTTATCTTTATGAGCAACTAAGTAAATGTCACCATAAAATAACATCGATTTCACATCATTATCATCCAACACAACCATCTACATATGTTGGATATCTAGGTTCAGACAAAAACTGTATCAGAGGATCATTGACTTTTCTACATATCCAGTTTTATGAGACATCAAAGCCATCACTTCCATATAGCTACTATTTTTTGAGATGATTATAGATCGCCAAGTAGGGTACTAAGTGCTATGGTAATATACTCTAACCATTTCAGAGTCCATCATTAACTGCCTACACCAACTACATAGCATATCATTCATCTAATGAAAATAACATGTGAGAAAAGACTATCTATATGCACTTCATACATTCAATTAACATAACTGCACACAACAACCACTCTGAAAATCAACAACCAACAATAAACTCTTAACCCCTATTCATTGGTTGTGTAGAGTAAACCCTAGCCCCATTACACCAACATACAAATATCAAATATTAACTAAAGAACAAGGAACTAAATATAAATCATCTACAACAAAAACAAATATATATCTATGAAAAAAACCGTAAAAATAGTAAGCCCTAAATAGTAAATCCAATGGCCGGGAAAGTCGATGACAATACAGAAAAACACACAAAAAACATCAATAGCAACAACTAAACAGAAATATGCATGGGGCAATTAAATGATCACATCTACAAAAAAAAAGAAAATAATTCGAAGTGAAAAATAAACAATATGCACACACACACACACACACACACACACACACACACACACACACACACACACACACATATATATATATATATATATATATATTTGTATGGAACTCACCTTTCGAACTTGTAGGTAGAAAAGTTGATGACAAGGATGATACCGTAACCTTTTCAAAATGCAATGCCAAATTACACGAGAATCGATGCAATTGGAGATAAATAATGTAGAGGGTTCTACAAGAAAGTTCCTTGCAAACAAAAACGAAAAGAAGAAACCCTAGGTACAAAATCGAGTTTATATATGATTTGTGAACTCCGCAAATAATAAGAAAACTCACATATATATTATAAATTCATAATTTTTTAAGTAGAATATTTTCAATGTTGCGACATTCAGTTTAAGTGGAGGTTCGCACATATGTTTATGCAAATTCGTGAAATATATGCAACTAAGTAAGATATTTGTGATTTTAGTGGTTACAGTATAATCAAATATGCGCAAATATATTTATGTGAATTCGTTAAGTATATGCGATTAAGTAGGATATTTGTAATTTTAGTAGTTTCTGTTTCACTGAATTTTTTGCAAATATATTTATGAGAGTTTATGAGGTCAACAAAAGCAAACGTGCAATTCTGGATTTAAGTGGGAGTTTGCACTAGTCGATGAGTGATAAAACTTTATTATAATATCCTGTCAATTCATAATTGTGAAGGGTAAAAAGGTCGTGTCAAATTAGCTATACAATACAACATTTTTTGTATAAAAAATTATAGCAATTCTTTTTTTTTTTTAACCATGTTAATGATCTACATGGTTTGTATGGTGAGGATCGATAATTGTTGGATCACCATATTTAAATGTGAGTGGGTTTCTGCAATGATGAGATTTTTGGTATATTAGTTTGAACGATGTTCCTTTTGGAAATATTGTCCATTTATCTTTTTTTTTTGCTGAGCAAATCCCAAACACAAAGAGGGGATCTATGGATCTCTAACCTCATATGCTATCAGCCAAGCACATGACATAATTTTGTAAGGCCCACAACCCCACTCAAAATGCTGTCACATGATTGACTGTCGCACTTGAGGGGGATCACATAAGAGATCCCTGCTGGGTCCCAAATTTAAATGCAAATGCACGCACATGAGGAGAGGTTCTCTCAGAATGACATAGGCCAACGGAAGAAGACATTTGTCGACATTCCAATTGTATAAAGATAAATCTCTACTTCCAAGTTGGGGCAGTTTTTCACATATTTAAAAAGTGAAAAATGATCGAACTATACCACAAAAATGACATTTTTTTTAAAAACCTATAATTTTAAAAAATTTGCCTAATGTTCAAAACCACAAATATTTGTCATTAAAAAGACCATTTTAACCTTCACACAATGGACCTCCTGAGGTTTACGTGATATATCGGTACCCTCCTCCAGTATTGCACCCTCCCACTTAAAGATAGATTCACACATTTTTTTTGTGGACCTCACGATGTTCGCATAACTATATTTGTGACCCCCCTGTTAACCGGATACATTAAAACATTGCAAATATCATACTAAATTCACATAACCATATATGCGAACTTTCAATAACTGAAACCTATGGAAACTTCACAAATATTTTACTAAGTTTGCATATATAGTTCGAAGATTGCATAACCATATCTGTGATTTCCTTCATGGTTAAAACTTTGCAAACTAACTTCACATACATAGCTAAGTTCATACAACAAAATCTGTGAACTTCGTGCAACTGAAACCTCTTGAAACTTGCAATATTCGAAAGAAAATAACCTGTTCATACAACTTAATTTCATTCATTAAAAAATGAACATGCTCCTACAATTGCATTCATCCAATTCATTAAAAAATGAACCTGCTTTTACAATCATTTGTTCATTTCATTTATTAAGAAAACAAACTTACTCATACAATATTCATTCTCACTAGAAACTTTAGTACAAACTTCATGAAAATCATCATCAATTGCATAAGGTTTTGGTGTTTAAAGAGGGAAAGGGTTGGAATGTTGCACATGCCCACTGGGAGGCATATACTTGTTCCTGCAGAGACTCTTTGTGCAATTAGAATATGTGCATCCTTAAGTGCACTACTTGAATTCGGCAAACTACATTGTACAAGATCATTAATTGATGAAATAAGGAAAGGCTCCACATCAGGGGGTTCGTTCTTTGGCTTCTTAATGCAACTGCAGACCATCTCTTCTTTTAAGCAAATGATTGAGGTGAAACTGCATCCTTTGTAATATGGCTCTTGAGCCTATGAATCCTGCAGTTTGACTCGAAGCATACACTTGCTTCACCAAGTGTTCATCTTTCACCTCCTCAACCAACACACTCTTCACAATCGGGGCTTTCTCCTTTGGTTGAGGACCATCAATATAATTCACCACCTTAGCATCTCTACCTCCTATCTTCTCCACCTCAGCCATGACATCCTCCCCAAAATATAAACTATCATTTATAAATTTTGAAGTCATTTTAAATATTGAAGCGTCACATTTAATGCAGTAGTGATTTACAAAAATATGAGGATGTTCACATTTAAGTCTTTAAAAATTTATGAATCTCATGTGCAATGTATTCAATGTTTTAATAGGTTTCAGTTACAAGAAGTTAACAAAATTAGTTGTGTGAACTTCGTTCTATATATGTACACAAATATAGAGGATCTGCGCAAATAATATGTTGAAAATTTTTGCGATCTTTAAATCAGGTACTAGCTTCGCAAATCATGTCATTGCGAATATGCTCTTTCTATGGGAATTTCTTGAGAAATATGGAGATTTTTTGATACATTGCAAATATTAGAGAAGAATACAACATGACTTATTAGTGGATTTCCATATGAGCATTAAATGTGACATTTATTATATAAAAGACCAAATGTCGCACCCCAGGGTCATTTTCGCATAAACTAGGGCTTTTTGTAGTCCCCAACGACAACAATTTTTGGTGAATCATAGGCGACGATTTATCAAAAATATTTTATAGACAAAAAATCATCGATGATAAGTTTTTTCGGTAAGCACATCTTTAACGGCTGAACCTGTTATTTTTTTAAATGACTTTAATCTGTTATTTTTTTTAAACATTGACATGAGTTAGTTATTTTGTAAAATAATTGCATGGTTATCAAGTTATCTTTGCATGTTCAATAGTCTATTCTATTTTTTTTATTAAATTATTTGTGTGTGTGTTTCTATGATTAAATAGCATATCTTGTATTATGCAACATTGTTCCTAATCCATGGCCAATTTTTTTTGCCTTGTACATCCGACTATTTTTCGACAACAATTAATGATGGCCTCTAAGACGATTAAAGTCCATTGTCGTACCTATCACACTAATTGAAAATCTATATTAATCTAAAAAAAATAGCTTTAATGAATTTATGACTTTGATGTCTCATAAAACTGATTATGCAGAAGAGTTATTGAGCCACCAGTATAGTTACTCTAAACGTAGATAGTCAAATAAATGTTTAAGACAATAATGATGTGGAATTGCTTGCAAAGCTAAATACAATGTATGAGCACATTCACTTTTAAATAAATGAATGATACAAGCATGTTCACTTTTGAATGAATGCAATATATGAACATGTTTATTTTTTGAATGAATGAAATGAATGTAATATATGAGCAAATTCATTTTTTTAATGAATGTAATGTATGAGAATGTTCAATTTTGAATGAATTAATGATTATATGATCAAGTTCATTTTTTGAATGAATGAAATGAATACGAGCAAATTCAGTTTTAAATGAATGAAATGAATGCAATGTATGAGCATGTTTATTTTTTTGAATGAATGCAATGAATGAAATGTATGAGCATGTTCAGTTTTTGAATGAATGAAATGAATATAATATATGAGCAAGTTTAATTTTTGAATGATTAAAATACATGCAATTGTATGAGCATGTTTATTTTTGAATGAATGAAATGAATGCAATTGTATAAGCATGTTCGGTTTTTAATGAATGAATTAAATGCAATGTATGAGCAGATTCATTTTTTAAATGAATAAAATAAGTGCAAATTGTATAAAAAGGCTTTTTTTTTTATAAAGAATGAAATGAATGCAATTGTATGAGTAGATTCATTTTTTAAATGAATGCAATGTATGCACATGTTCAGTTTTTGAATGAATAAAATTTATGCATTGTATGAGCAAGTTTAGTTTTTGAATGAATGGAATGAATGAGCAGATTCATTTTTTGAATGAATGGAATGAATGAGTATATTCATTTTTTGAATAAATGGAATATGTAATGAAATGGTGTTCTTCAACAAATGCACAAATAACTCACAAACAAGTGTCTATTGGAGACACTACAAGCATGACCCTTGAAAGGGTATAAAAGGAAGAACACTTGAAAAATAATAATACTTTATTCATGAACAAAATGCTTAAGAAGCATGGTTATTTACATTGAAGAGGTTCACCCCTATATATACAAAAAAATGGAAGAGAGAGGAGAGCTCATTTTGAGCTCTCCAAAAGAGACGTTGGATTCCAACGTCTCTTAATATGGTTGTTGGACTACAGTCCAACAACATTTATTATTATAGCTGTTGGACTACAGTCCAACAGCTATTTGCACAGTCAAGTTTCAACAGGAACTTGACTGGATCAAATATCTAGTTTCTATTGAACTAGATGCTAAAAAAGAAAATAAAGAAAAATAGAAAAAGAAAATAATAAAAGAAAATATAATAATATTAAATTATATATATATATATTACAGTTTACATTTTAACACTCCCCCTCAAACTTACGATACAATGAGCGCAAGTTTGTCTAAGAGGAAGTGAAATCTGGGAGCAACGAGAGGCTTGGTGAAGAAGTCTGCTAATTGATATTCTGATGTAACATATGGCAGATCAATGGTTCCATGTAAGTATTTATCTCTGACATAGTGACAATCCATCTCAATGTGTTTAGTGCGCTCATGGAATGTCTGGTTGCTTGCAATGTAGATCGCACTTTTGTTGTCACAACACATCTTTGAAGCTTGCATTGCTTTAGCTCCCATATCTGATAGCAATCGTCTGAGCCAAACAACCTCCATAGTGGTGGTTGCCATGGCTCTGTATTCAACTTCGGTGGAGGAAAGAGAGACTTTCTGCTGCTTCTTGCACCTCCACGAAATTAAGGTTTCACCTAGGAACACACAAAAACCAGTAGTTGAGTGTCTATTATTGGGATCACCTCCCCAGTCAGCATTAGTATATGCAATTAAATTTAATGAAGATGAAACATACAAGAAGAGTCCTCGTGAAAGAGAGGATTTTAAGTATCTAATAATACGCAAAATCGCTCCCATGTGCACGGAGGTGGGAGCATGCTGAAACTGACTGACTGTATGAACCGCATGAGTTATATCTGGCCTAGTAATGGAAAGATAAGAAAGAGCTCCAACAAGCTATCTATAAGAAGTAGGATCATCAAGAAGTTCTCCATCATCAATTTTCATTTTAACAATGACAACTTCTGGAGTGTCTACTTTCTTATCATCTGTAATTCCAGACCTGGAAACGATATCAAGAGCAAATTTAGATTGAGATATCAAATACCCCCGAGGGGAATAAGCAACTTCAATGCCTAAAAAATATCTTAATAAACCTAAGTCAGTCATTTCAAAGTGAGTTTTAAGAAGAGATTTGATATTTGCAACTCCCTGTTTGTCGCCTCCGGTGATGATCATATCGTCCACATAGAGAAGAAGAATAATGATGCCTGCATCAGATTTCTTAACAAACAAAGTAGTGTCAGTTAAACAAGGTTGAAAACCAATATCAAGCATAACATGACTAAATTGGTCATATCAGGCTTTTGGAGCCTGTTTAAGACCATAAAAAGTTTTTTCTAGACGAAGAGTTTTACCCTTAGGGATACTAATACCAGGTGGGGCTTCCATGTATACTTCTTCAACGAGATTCCCATTCAGGAAAGCATTTTTGACATCTAATTGAAAGATAGGCCATGTTCTAATGGAGGCCAAGGCTATTAAAGTTCTAACAGTGGTCATACGGGCCATAGGAGCAAATGTTTCTTCATAATCGATGCCATACTCTTGAGCATATCCTTTTGCTACTAAACGGGCCTTATATCTTTCCAGGGTCCCATCACTTTTGGTTTTGACTTTGTATACCCACCTACAACCTATAAGTTTCTTACCCGGAGGAATATCTTGTATCGTCCAAGTATTGGCCTTTTCTAGTGCATCCAATTCTATTTTTATGGGTTCTATCCATTCTATATGATTTTTTGCTTGAGAATATGATGATGGTTCAACATATGATTGTATTAATGTAATGGCGGCCCTATACGTGGGTGAAAAAGATTCATAAGACACAAATTTTTCTGGAGGTTTAGAGATTCTAGACGTTCTTCTAGGTGAGACTTCAGAGTATTTTTGTAATGCACATGAAAGATTTTGCTCTCTACGTCTTGAATATTGTAGACTAACATCCCTATGGATTTGCTCTTCATTATCATCATTTTCAACAACAATAGTACTTTGATCATTGTCAAGGTCACATCCAACATCACATTCATTGGATTTTAAAGTTGGATCAATTAAAAATGAGTATTCAGTGACATCCTTGGATTTTTTAAATTCAAAGAAGCTTTCTTTTTTCAAAAAAGATACATTTCTTGACACATATAATTTGTCATTTTGAAAATTGAAACACCTGTAGCCTTTTTTATTATCAGCATATCCTAAAAAGGCACATGGGATTGCACGAGGAGAGAGTTTTTCATTTCTGTTGGTGAAAACAAAACATTTGCATCCAAAGACTCTTAATCTAGAATAATCTGGAGTTAAATTAACAAGTTTTTCTATTAGAGTTGTATTCTTTAATGAGGAAGATAGCATCCTATTAATGAGGTAGGTGGCAGTTAGGACCGCTTCAGCCCAAAAACTTTTTGGAACTTGATTTGCAATTAGCAATGTCCTAGTAGTTTCCATAATGTGCCGATGTTTGCGTTCGGCTAGGCCATTCTGTTGTGGAGTGTGTGGACATCATCTTTGATGTGTAATACCATGTAAATTGAGATAGTCTTTGAATTCGTTGGACATAAATTCTCCCCCTGAATCAGTGTGAAAAACATAAATATCATTTTGAAACTTATTTTTAACCATTTTATGAAATATTTGGAAGTTAGCAAAGACATCAGATTTATGTTTAAGAAAATAAATCCAAGTATGTCTAGAAAAGTCATCAACAAAAATGACATAATATGTATAATCACCTTTGGAAATAACTGGTGCGGGGCCCCAAACATCCAAATGTATTAACTCAAGTGGTCGTGAGGAAACAAAAGTTCTACTAAGAAATGGTAACCTTTTCATTTTGCTAAGAATGCAGTCTTTACAAGAAAAATTTTCAGAATTACAAAATTTTTCCAAACTTGGAAAATATTGAATTTTAGACATATGAGGATGGCCAAGCCTTTTGTGTCATAAATACAATTCTAATTTCTGAATATTATAACAAAATGCATTCTTGGGTAATTCTAAAAAGTCCATGTAATAAAGTCCTCCTTCTCTATGGCCTTCCCTAATCAGCTTCCCTGACTGGCGATCCTGTACCCAACAACCATGAAAAAAGAAAGAGATATTACATCCATAATCAGATATTTGCGAGACAGATAAGAGATTCAAATTAAGTTTAGGGATATATCTAACTTCTGGGATAAAAAATCTTTTGGATTTTTGAAGATTTTCAAAACATCCTATTCCTTTTACTTCAAGAGATGTGCCATCAACTGTAAAAACCTTTGGCACACTTGAGTTATTTTTAAGACATTCAGATAGACTATTAACATTTGGGGTCATATGAAAAGAAGCACCAGAATCTAAAAGCCAAGGAAAGTTACCTGGACCGGAGAAAGATGCAACTGCCGCTCCAGTTCAGGCTTCGGTTGAGGAGGATACCCCTTTGAGAAGAGGTTAAAGGATTTCCATCAGTTGAGCCATAGACACAGGTGCATCTGGATCTTTTGATTCAGATTCAACAAATGCAACTCTTTTTTCTTCTCTTCTTTTTAACTTTGGACATTGAGGTCTATAGTGCCCCGGTTCATGACAATGATGACAAATAACTTTTCTTTTATCAAAGTCGCCGTTTTGCTTTCCAAAATGAGGCGGCTTGTAAGTACGAGTATGATTCCCCGGTCTAGATACAACTAAAACAGAGTCATCATCAACTTTTGGAGTACTTTTTCTAAGTCTATTTTCCTCCATAGTGAGCTCTTCTAGAGTATCAACAATAGAAGGAATTTTTCCACGATGTAAAAGGGCTGATTTGGTGAATTCAAACTCCGGCCTTAGACCATTCACAAATTGATAGAAATGTTCCATATCGAGTTGTTTTTGGCGAAGCTCGATGTCTTCGGCACAATGCCATTTGGGCTCAAGAAGAGCCAACTCTTCTCAAAGTTCGGACAACTCATTATAATATTCTCGAATAGTTTTATCTTTTTGAGTCATTGTCCGAACTTTATCTTGTAAATTGCATACATGTGCAATATCTTTAAGGGAATACATGTTTTTGAGGTATTCCCAAGCCTTATCGGCATGCTCAAACTTCGCTAGACTAGAGCATTTTTTAATGTCTATGCTATTGATGAGCCATGACATAATTTTTGCATGCCCTATCCTCCATTCCTTTCATTTCTTTTCATAAGTGGCTAACGCCTTACTCTTCTCTTCTTCCGTTAGAGAAACGTCTTTATCATCCTCTTTCTTGGTAAGAGATAGTTTAGGTTCCAAATCGGAACCATCCACTATACCCCATAAACATTTTCCCCAAATGTGGTGCTTCATAATCGAAGCCCACATTACATAGTTAGTATCATTTAGCTTCATAGGAATGATGGTGATCATATCATTGTCATCCATCTTTTACAAGGGTAAGAGAGGAATAAATAGGAGGAGAGAGAGAGAAATAAAAAGAAAAGAAAAAGAGTAGACAAAGGAATAAGAGAGGATACAAAACCAAAAATTTTTGTAGCACAAGTTCGCCTTTCTTTAAACAAATCTTCTTGAGCCAAGAACAAGGTGATGAAACACCTTTTGTTAATCTGGCATGGAAATCGAGGCGGAAGCACTTCAAGATCTAAGGATTTCGTAGCTCTGATACCATGTAATGAAAATGGTGGTCTTCAACAAATGCACAAATAACTCACAAACAAGTGTCTATTGGAGACACTACAAGCATGACCCTTGAAAGGGTATAAAAGGAAGAACACTTGAAAAATAAATAATACTTTATTCATGAACAAAATGCTTAAGAAGCATGGTTATTTACATTGAAGGGGTTCACCCCTATATATACAAAAAAGTGGAAGAGAGAGGAGAGCTCATTTTGAGCTCTCCAAAAGAGACGTTGGATTCCAACGTCTCTTAATATAGCTGTTGGACTACAGTCCAACAACATTTATTATTATAGCTGTTGGACTATAGTCCAACAACATTTATTATAGCTGTTGGACTACAATCCAACAACTATTTGCACAGTCAAGTTCCAACAGGAACTTGACTGGATCAAATATCTAGTTTCTATTGAACTAGATGCTAAAAAAGAAAATAAAGAAAAATAGAAAAAGAAAATATAATAATATTAAATAATATATATATATATATATATATATATTACAGTTTACATTTTAACAGAATAAATACAATTGTATGAGCATGTTTATTTTTTGAATGGATGTACAATTGTATGAGCTGGTTCATTTTTTAATGGATGAAATGACTGTAATGCATAAGCAGGTTTATTTTTGAATGAATAAAATGAATGCAATTATATGAGCAAGTTCATTTTTGAATGAATGAAATGAATGCAATTGTATGGGCAAGTTCATTTTTTGAATCAATGGAATGAATGCAATGTATGATCATATTCAATTTTTCAATGGATGGAATGAATGTAATGTATGAGCATGTTCGTTTTTGACAATTCGACTCTTGCACATCTTTTGCAGTATGAAATTAAACATACAAAACATTAAAACTGAAATGACTACATTTAAAAAATATTTCAGTAAATTTTACATATAATCTTTGATAATTTTTTCAAATTTGAATATAATTTTTGACAATTCACTCAAATTTACATCCAATGTTTTACAATTTTGTGAAGTTCAATTATGTGTACAGTTAGACCTCTAATGGGTGTAACTAAGAGTGAGCATCGGGTTGGCCTGATTCTTAACAAGCTCGGGTTTGATGAGTAGCCCATGACCTGACCCATTGGCCCAATGTGAAGCAGGCTGGACTGGGTCTGGGCTCGACCCAAACCCAACTAATTAATGCAACTAATTTGGTAAATAATAAATAATGAACAAGTTCCCATGTACCCAACTAACTATCTTTCTAGTTTTCATAAAACTAATGTAAATAATTAGGTAATAATAATAGTTACCAAGTTACTATGCAATTAATTATTTTTTATATTATTAAAAATTAATAAATAGTTGAGGCCCGTTAGGCCGGCTTGGTAGCCCGTGGGCCGATCCAAACTCGACCCATATATATAACAGGCTGGGTTTTATCCCAGTAGCTTACAAGCCTGAGCCTAAAACCTTGACCCAAACCCGACCCATGGCGGGTTGGGTCGGCTTGGCCTATCAGGCCACCCGACCCGTATCCCATCCTTAGGTGTAAGGGTCAAAGCCAAACCACCCTATAAAACAACAAACCACTTAACAAATAGACATTAGATCAATTCATTAAAAAATAATAATTAAATACAAAAAAGCAATTCTTTAAACAACTCTTAATAAACAGATTACATAAGACATTGAAGTAGTTTATTAAAAAAATAGATAAATACCAAGAAGCAATTAATTAAACAACTCTTAACAAATACACATTTTACAAAGCATAGGTAAACATGAAATCCTACGGACTTTTCACTCTTCATAAGAGCATTTTTGTTTGTCAAGATCAATATTGTAACTGTAAGATCAATCATGAGCTTCGTGCCCATGTCAGTGATAATGTATTACTTGCACACATACTTGTTATAGCTTTATCTTCAACTTCTCTATCTTTTTTTTACCTTAGGCACCATAACCCCTATTATTTACTCTGCGACTTTCTTTCTTTTTTTGAAAAGTTTCAACATAAGACAAAACTTCTCAATAAAAGGAATTAGGGGCATGTCACATATGGCGAGAATCCACCCATATCTTATTGTTGGAAAGTAACTATTAGCCCAATATTTTGGATCCACATCAATAGCAATATAATGGTGTGCAACTTCATCTTGCTCCTGGGCCTTTCGAAGAAACTAATTATATTATTATCTTATGACTGCTTGGGCTGTGCTCCACCAAAGTGAACTTATTGGTGGACCAAATTTCTTAAAAAAGTTCTCCGTCAAGTGCTTCATGCAATATCCAACATAACATGTCAATCAGGTGTGGAAGACTATACTTTAAACCTTCATGCCTACCTGAGATAACTGAAAGTTGTAATTTTACTTTATAATCAAATAAGATAGCGAGTTCTTCCTTCACATGCTCAGAAAACCATGCCTATGAATTGTTCGACTTTATCCACAACTGCAAATGCTACAGAAAACATCTTACCATAAAGATCAGTACTATAGGCCGACAATAATATATCCATGTATCTTCCTTTTAAGAATGTGCTACCTATCATAAGAACTTATGAGCATCCTTTAAAAATCCAGCGATGCATAGACAAAAGGATAAGAACAGATACTTAAATCGACCTTTTTAATCGATCTGAATATACCATAGCGATCATCGAATAGCCTTCATCAAATTATCCAAATAGGTCGAAAGCATCCGGAAAGACTTTTCGAATGAACTACATAGTGTCTCCCTTGTTCGTTTCCGTCCACACCATGCTTGTTTGTAAAAAATCTCTATACCTTCCACCTTCCTCGCGACTGATATCATTCATGATTTTTCTTAGAGTTATCTTTGGATTATCGTATATGTGTTTGTGAATAATACCTTAAATCCACTTGGAAGATACTTTTTCTACTATAAGGTTGTCCAATAATCCACCATATGTATCATCACTTTCATATTTTTTTACTTGAAAGAATGTTGCTCAGTGTACCTTTATGTAATAGATCTCTAATGGTCAATCAACTACTTTTTGGGTTCTTTTTTATATATACAACAATGACTCTGTTATTACAGCTCCTCACAAATTTTGCTTTATACTTATTCATCATAATATAATCTTTTAAAAACTTGCGATAGTGTTGAAGATCATTAAATCTTGTTTATATAGTGTCTCCCTTGTTCATTTTCGTCCACACTATGCTTGTTTGTAAGAAATCTCCATACCTTCCTCGCGACTGATATCATTCATGATTTTTCTTAGAGTTATCTTCAGATTATCGTATATGTGTTTATGAATAATACCTGAAATCCACTTGGAAGACACTTTTTCTACTATAAGGTTGTCCAATGATTCACTATATGTATCATCACTTTCATATTTTTTCACTTGAAAGAATGTTGCTCCGTGTACCTTTATGTAATAGATCTAATGGTCAATCAATCATACTTTTTGGGTTCTTTTTCATATATATGACAATGACTGTTATTACAACTCCTCACGAATTTTGTTTTATAATTATTCCTCATAATATAATCCTTTAAAAACTTGCTATAGTGCTGAAGATCATTAAATCTTTTGTCAAAAACAATTTTTTGATCATTTGATCTAGTTGTTAGTCATTGAAAATATTCAAAATTATTAGTGTAAAAACATAAGACAATTATGCTACCCAACAAATGCTAATATAACTTATACAACCATACCAAGGGGTCGACTTTTCACTTGCCACTTGTGCAATGTTTTCAACCACCATTATTTGTCTAATGTCGTCAGATTCTTGGTCTTTTCATATTGTTTCATCATCAATATTGTTTGATTCTTTATAGTCTATGTCATCATTATTTGTTAATTAAATCAAAATTCATTGTATCTATCACTTTCTTTGCACTATGAAAACCCATATTTAAGGTTTGTGCACAATAAACCTTAGCCTCATTAAAAAAAACACTCAATATTAACTAAAAGACAAGCAAATCAATTTCAAGAGAATTGCTGCGATTTCATGAGAATCACCATAAGAGGAGAAGAGAAAAGTTGTGCATTTTAGAAGAAAAAAGGTTAGGGTTCTTTAAAAAACAAACAAGAAAAATGAACAAAATGAACACAAGCAACTTTATATACGATAAAACAAGCATGTGAATGAAAGAAAATTCACATGCCAAAAACTTGAGCAGATCTTCCCTTATTTGCGGATCTACTTAAGTCTCAATTGGACTTCATATTATATAGGCGAAGTTAGTTTGCAATGTTTCAACTAGGACGTTCACATATATATGGGTATGCGAACTTCATACTATGCATATGGATTTAGAAAAATATTTGCGGTTACAATATATTAACATGAAGCTCACACTATATCTCACGAATTTCATACCATGTATACAAATTTAGTATGATATTTGCGACATTTTAAAGTATCAGTTTAACAGGAGGTTCGTAAATATATTTATGAAAATTTTGTGAGGTCTGAAAAAAAGAATCATGCAAATCTACTTTTAAGTGAGATGGTGTGATACCCAAGGAGTGTACCGATATATCGCACGAACCCTGTGCAAAGGTTAAAATGACACTTAATTATAAACATTTGTGATTTTGAACATTGGCTAATTTTTTGAAAATTACAAGGTTTTTTTATACCCCAACAATTAACTTGCACGTCCGACAAGAGTAAACAAAGAATCTATTATCATGTTTTATTTAGCACGGTGCGTAGGTTTTCATTTCCACACACACACACACACACATATATATACACACACACAGTTTGGGTTGACTTGCCAAACCCTTTCTTGGACATTCTGAGCAAGTATCATCCTTTACTTGAGTTACACCCTGCAAACCACATTTTACATTTAAAGAAATATACCCCATTACCCTATTGAAACTCTGACTACTATGGGAAACAATGGCTTTAGCTTCTCCCACACCAAGAAACCTTAAAAACCACAAACTTACTAGGACAACACCAATCTCTCTCTCTCTCTCTCTCTCTCTCTCTCTCTCTCTCTCTCTCTCTCTCTCTCTTTGTTCTTTGCCACAACAAGGCTATCTTTTGGAATGAACTGGCGAGGGTGAGCCTAACCCCCACGTTACTCATTGAAAATCCCAAAACCCTGAAGCCTAAATCATACAACTCTAAAACCATGCACCATAAACCCTAGAACTTAAAATCCTAAACCCTAAACCTCAAACCCCGAATAGCTAATACCAAAACCCATATAACCCTAATCCCTCAACCCTCGACCCTAAACAACAAGTCTTGAATCCCAGAACCTTAAAGCCTGAAATCTTAAGACCCTTAAATCTTAGATCATAAACCCTAAAACCTTAAACCTTAAACCCTAAATCCCTAAACTCTAAAACCCATACCCTAGAACCCAAGACCTAAAGCTCAAAAGCCCCAAACTACAGAACCCAAAACCCTAATATCCGAACTTGCAACTGTTGTAACCATAAATTTATTTCTTAAAACCTTAACATGGCATACTCCCTAAACTCCTTAACGCAAAAATCTAATCTACTAGGTACTAATTTTCCTTCCACCCAAATCAAGTCTTTACCTTGTGCCATTTAATCCTACTCCTCAACTAATGCCTCACTACAGGCTTCAAATACAAGCTGAGTTATGAAAGACTGCTAGGCAATACTTTAACAGCTTTGGTTTGATGAATTTTTTCACTGCATGGTGGAGGATTTGCCACATATATATCCCTGGAAAGGGCACTTCTGATGGAGCTAGAGCAGAAAGCTTAAAACTTGCTACATGCTGCCTATTAAGCTGGTTTAGAAAGCACTTCTAAATGCGAGAAGTTATGTTAATCACTTCAAAAGGAATCTAAAGTAAAAATGGGTCTGAATCTCTTGCAAGAACGAGATATATCATATGAGAACAATGCATTATGGATGTGGTTATGCAGCAATGTTGAAGTTAATAGAAAAAGAAGAAAACCTTGATCAACTCGTATTGTTTCAGAACCGAGCTTTAGTTGATGCACAATATGTAAAATGACAAAAAAAGCCAAATAATGTTACAATGTTTCCTATGTACAAATTGATAAAGTAGCCCCTGGAGAGGCAAATAATAAATGAAACAAGGATTTATAATACAACAAATGCATGCTGATAGACCTTCACCCTCTGATAAATATGAAAGTGTTTGCATCTCCTTCAATAGTGGCTTCTATGATGTTGCATTCGGTAACAATTTCACATATCGTTCAGCTGCAAAATGCTGAATCAGAAGCTATATATAAATGGATTAATATTTAGTGCCTTTGAAGGCACCATAGTATATGGAACTATTGAGCTGAAAATCATAGTTCGAGCTTTATTAACTCGATCTGACCACATAGATGTGTTGAGGAAGGTTTGTTTGCTAAGGATCAAAACTTGGATTGTTATTTCGATTAAAAAACATGACTTTTGGAGTCAAGAAATTTTAGTGCATTGAAGACCGTTAATTTTTTTAAGCCCTTAAAAAACCTGCTTATGTGTCAGAATTATATGATTCAGAACTCATTTTCCAATAAACATTGTAGATCACATCCACAAGCTTTAATTTACAAAAAATAATTAAAACGTATGATTTTAAGCTCAATAATTTGGTGCCTTCAAAAGGCACCAAATATTACGCCCCCCCCCCCCCCCCCCCCACACACACACACACAGATATATATATATATATATATATATATATATATATATATATATATATATATATATATATATAATCACTAGAATATGATAACTGGAAATATGAAAACTAATTGTGAACCACTATTTTCATGGATTTTTTGTCCTCTCTTGAATCTGATGCAATCTACATGCTTGGATTTATAAGAACCCACTCTTTATTCATTCAATTTTGATGCATAAACATGATTTTTTTAAGGTTTTAAAATCAATGGTTCATAATCTTCATAAATATTCAAGCATTCAAAAGTCACATTTTTCATCGAAAATACATGATCCAATGGTTGGTTCCTAGCAAATTCACCATGCCAAGCACATCCACATGGTTGGATTTGCAAAAAAAGTGTAGGAAATGCCCATATTTCTAGTTCTCATATTCTAGTTACTCAATATATATATATATATATATATATATATGTGTGTGTGTGTGTGTGTGTGTGTGTGTGTGTGTGTCATTTGTAAATACAATCTAGTAGAAAATACTACTTTTTGACTTTTTTTTTAAAATTTCATGTAATCTACATAGTTTGTTCAGTAGAAAATAGGTTAGGATCATGTGTTTGCAACATGTAAGCAGGTTTTAAATAGGCTCCAAAAAATAATGGGCCACAATGAACCAAAAAAGTCGTATTTTTACGTCATAAATATATGACCCAAGGTGTGATCCCTAGCAAACAAACCATGCTGAACACACCTATGAGTTTTTTCTGTCAGTCCAAAATCGATGGTAGGAAACAATTCAAACATTTTTTCATGGAAAAAACATGATACAAAGTCAATTCCTAATAAATCAATCATGCTGACTACATACAAATGTCAGATTGAGTTCAAAATAATTACCCGCAGAAAACAGCCACCGTTGCCATATTAAGATGTCAATTTAACACCTTTACATCTATCAGCTGCTGAATTTTTGGACTTTAGCACTGCGAGAGATATTACTTCTACGCAGCTGAGGAGTTTCAATGGAATAAACCAGAACACTCCCTTCCTTAGTCCCAGCTAAGAAGCATCCCTCAGGGGTCACAGTAAGGGCTGTTATGACCTTCCCAATTCCATCGTACTTCATGATAACATCAAGAGAATGCATGGATCTAAGAATGATGTGTCCTTGATCACCAGCACAAGCAAGGTATTCACCACATCTGCTAAGTTCAATACAGTGGATCCGACCAATGGATTCTGAGCTGGCAATATGTTTCCCATTGATGGAGTAAAGATGTAGGCTAAGATCATCACTTGCATAAAACACCAAGTTGCCATGCTGTGACACAACTAGTTTTGAGATAGCACTCCCAGATGGATTCTGAATGGATCTTATGTACCTACCTTCTCGCAAGGAGTGGAAAATGCAAGTTCCATCTTTTGACCCACTGATTACGATGTCCAGTTCTACACTTACAAATAAGCAAGTGATGATATCATCATGGCCACACAGAATATGGAATGGAGTATCAGACACAATATGGTCTTTTCTGGAGAGTTCAGTTTGCACCTGACGAGCACGCCTTTCTGAAGCTTTGACACAAACATCCCACACCATCACTGTCGTATCATAGCTACCGGTGGCAACAACACTTCCATCTGAAGCCACTGCAACAAAATGAATAGGTGTAAAAGAGATTGAAATTTCTCTAGTACATACAACTATTTATTGCATTCACTGTTGGAACAAAAACTAGAGTTTAAAACAGTTGGAACTTGTGCCCAACCCAAAATTAGGTGAATTTTCAGTTGCAGAGCTCCAGGAAGAGGAAGAAAAAACAATCGGTATTCCAACTAAAGACTAAATAAAATGGACAACCTGCGCAAAATAAGTCTTATTAAAAATTCAGCTTATGCAGCGACATTGGATGTGAAGATGGGAAGACCGAAGTAGAAAATGATCCTTTCACAACATTTTCCATTCTGTATTTTACAGACATTGAGAAACCAATTTGAAAGAAACAAAGAGACACCACATGAAGGTAAACACTCAGCATGCAATACATGTGACATCTTAATAAAAGGGAATAGATGAACGCCTAAATGTATAGCCAAGGTTCAAAGGCACTTCAACACTAAAAAGGCTGTTCTTTAACTAAACATAATGGAAACTTTCAAGATAAGGAAAAGTGCAGAACAAATTGTTCAAACAGGTTGATTAATTGATGCATAAGGGTGCACTGCTAATGTTAACCACACCCTTGTCACCGTTTTGGTACATGGCATATGAATATGTAGCAAAGTATAACAGACACTGGAAAACAGGATAGAACAAATATCGTTGTTTATGCATCCATCAGTGGTTTTGTGAGTCAGCTTGTGGCTTTATGACCAGTTCATCTAGCATAAGTAAAAAAAAAAGACTATGGGTCTGTTTAGGTGACAGCCAAAACCTGGTTGAAAACCTAGTTTTGGGTGTTAAACCTGGTTTTCACATGAAAACCAGGTTTGATTCAAGTTTAGATTGACACAAAACCTGGTTTCCATGCAAACCATGTTTTGAAAAAGCTGATATAAAACAGGTTTTGAAAAAACTGGTCATGCCCAATTTTGTCACAAGGAGGTAACTTGGTTTATAGGGTTAACCCCCTCCCAAGATCCTGACAACCCCTTTGTAATAAAAGCACGAGGAATACAAAAGAGCCATAAGGGCATACAATTAGAAATGCACAATGAACCGAGCCGGTTCGGTTAAGCTCGGCCTGAAGCTCATCCGTGCTTTAAATGAGCCGAGCTTGAACATGGTTTTAAGGCTCGGACGAGCAAACAAGCCAAGCTTGATCAGCCTACTGAGCTCGATAAAGCTCGCTAGGCTCGGATACACGTATATATATAATATGTTTGCAAAAATAATCAACAAGTTATTGTTACTGTAATGGTTAGGCTGTTGGGTTTTTATCAAAGGGATCGTAGTTCGAATCCCGTTTTTCACTTTTCTTGCTGTTAATACAAAGTACTTTTAGTATGTATATATTATTTTCGGTGTCAATGACCAAATTGTATGCTTTGGCTTAGTAGTGGGTCACATGGGAAACTTGAGAGAGGTTAGGGTTCGAAACCCACCTTCAAAAATATATTTAAAAGATGATTTTCTTTGGAATGCCTTGAAGCTTGGCTCAGAACCGAGCCGTGTCTGGACAAAGCCATTCAAGCTTGGCTCCGAGCTCGAGCCGAGCTTGGACAAAAATACTTTGAACTGAGCCGAGTTCAAATAGCCTAGGCTTGGCTCGAACTTGGCTCGTGTGCATCCCTACATACAATAAACAAAAGAGAGTGCACAAGCACAAGTCCTCAAAGGGACAATACACAAGCCAATCTATGGCAAATACAAAAGATCATAAAAAGCCACCAATGGGCTTACACAAAAGAACATAAAATAATAGATCTTTATTGAGTTGAAATGCTTAAAAAAGTATTGAAACGAATAGAGACTAGATGTCCCTTTAAATACATATCTGTATTGGGTATATCGTACAATACACCCTTGTATCGACCCGTATCGTACGATACACCTTCGGCACGTTTTAAAAAAAACAAAAGTTACTTTTTTACTGCCACTTTTCATGCTGATGTTATTGCCGAACTAGAATAAATTCAAAGAAGAATTTTGCAAAAGTGTGAAGGACTTCCAACCATTGTTCAGATTTTAAAGATGATGATGATGACCCACTTGCCAAAAAAAATGGCCGAAGAGCGCGTGGCAGTTGGATGCAATACTGACGAGTTATTGTCCTAACGTTGGCAAATAAGCTCTAAAAGATAGTTTAGTTTTAAGATCTTTATAGTTTAGAACTTTAGAGATGAAGATTAGCATGTAAGATGTTGGTTAAATGTAATGTTTTTAGTTATCATGAACTCTTAGTAGTTTAGTTATGACTTGGGTGTGAATTTAATATTGTTAGTTAAGGCTTTAATTGTGTTTAAAATTTAAATTATGTAGTTGCCTTTTATTTACATTGTCAATTATAAGTTGCAATGTTCGTTATTAATTTTAGCAGGAGGAGAAGAAGAAGAAGATGATGGTGATGATTATGATTATTGAGGTTTTATATAATATTTTGTTTTTGTAATATGAAAGTATGATTCTTGTGGCATGTTCTTAATTGCAAGAGTCTTAGGTAGTTCATAGAGACAAATGCTTCATATGTAATTTTATGGCTGTATTTTGTGCAATTCATCATTGTTTCATGTGTTATGATTTTTTTACAATTTTTGCTATTTATTTTTTGAAATAAAAAAAAATATTAAAAATTTAAGATACATTTACGATATGATACAAGCTAATTTTTGCCTGACCGATACAGGTAACGATACGATACTTACAACCTTGCATTAAACTGCAAATTATGGGTGAAGAGGAGGTGTTGCTGTAACACCTGTGCTACATCACATTATCCTCATTAACACAAACAAAAAAAGTTAATATCAAAGCTGCAACAGAGTGGGCAACATTATGTAATAAACAAGCAATGCATTAACATAAAATGCTCAAATAAATTTAGGTTGCACAAAGGTTTCTGGTTAGAAATTAATTATATAATTCCTCATGCTGTTGTCTTTATGTTCTAGCCATCCAATTAGATGCAGTGAGCTTTTCACCAAAAGTAAGAAACCACCCAGTATTACTGTGTCAAAACTGTGCCTGGAATTCTCCTAGTGGGTAGCTTCCAAAATCAGCACCAATGTAACTTACTATTGAATCTAGGAATCTATAAAAGGATTCAGAAGAAAAATAAGGTGAAAACATGAAGTACCCGAAATACAGCTGACTACATCCTTGTGTTGTTTGATGCTTTGAACCACCCTCCCATTATTCAATGATATAATTTGGAAACTGTTTACCCAGTTGCCACAAGTAATCACAAAATTTTCAGATGAAGTTTGTAATGTAGCCAAACACTGCAACCCAACTTCAATATTTCCAGCAAATGGAGAACCAATTTTTCGAGCAGTCAGAATATCTGAACCAATTCCAAAGAAAGGATCCTACAACAATTGGGGCACATAATCAGACAGATATCAAGAATTTGCAAGAAAAGCGCTTAATAAGAATAAATTAGCCAACCTGTGAGCCTGAAAATGTGAAGTTCCCACCAGCATGCAGTTGAGTGGTTAACCACATTTTAACTGACATGGTAAGCCCCTGATTGACAATGACAACACTTGAGTCCAAGACACTGATGAACAACACAGCAGACAGATGATGAGATGCAGCTGAAATGATGGAAGTCAAAGTTATGGATGCAGGAGCATAGTATAAAGGACGGGCAATTGGAACTGGTGGGCCTCTTCTAGGATGCTTCTTACGAAAAATCTGAATAGGCGTTTGACCAAAATTAGCAATCTGGTCTTCAATGGCAGATCTTTGCAATTCATCTTCCACAGTGTCCAAATCAACAGAGCCTTCATATGTTAAATAGTAGAAGACATTTGCCGCCTGTAACCAAGCATTACTAGCAATCACTGTCAAGTGCCTTGTAAACACCGTCCATCAAACTAATGCAAGTGTACATGATTTTAACTAGGATATGAACCTATACCAAATACCTAAGTTAGTGAAGTCATGTAACTAATGTCCAAGAAATGCGTGTACCTCAACTGCTGGCTTGCCACGTTGCTTGTATCCGAATACCAAATCAATCCAGTGATGAAGATTTGAGCTTACATATTCACTTTCTAGAGCTTCTTGATTTTTGTAAATAAACTCCTCAGGAGAGCCCTGTCATTTAGTGTAGCATAAGGAGGTTATTTGCTTTGGAAGAAAATAAAAGATCCAAAACAATTTTAAAAAAGTAAAAAGTATTTTAGTAATTTTATTTTAAAAATTAAAAGTGGCTTTTTTAACTCCAAAATGTAACTTCATATTTTCAAAAGCTCCACCATTCTTGAGGACATTTTTATCATTTCGAATGGTTGAATGCTGCAAAGGTTAATGCAAAGAGTTTAAAATAAAAATACCACATACACACACGTATATATACACACATATATAATATAATAAAAAATCAGTAAATAAATTATATATATTGTAATAAAGTACACAAAAATACAAAACAATAGCCTCCAAGGGCTTACAAGAACATAAACACAAAGTGCACATGCACAAGACCACTAAGGGACAATATAGAGAGTCAACATAAGCAATACAAACAGCCACTACTGGGCAATACAATGCACTAAGGCACAAGAGCAAGAACAACAATAAAAATAATAACATTGTATTCATAATAAACTCATAAAGGAGTTAGAATGCTTAGAAAAGCATTAACAATAGAAAGGGGAACTAGCCCCTATTTATAATACATGAAAGAAGAATGAAAGAAGGAATGGGGGCAGCCCAACTAGTTGTTGGGCTAGCCCCCCAACAGCCACATTACAATTAATATAAAAAACAAAAATAATGAAAAACAAAATAAAAAATACAAAGTTAGCTCCTACTAGTTCACTACTAAAAAGACTAAAATACCCCTGATGGGTATATAGTTTACATAAAGAACAATATGTATATATATATAGATATATATCTTAACACTCCCCCTCAAATTTAAGGTGTGAAAACTGAAAGTTTGAAAATACAAGTCTTCAAACGTCTTTAATGATAATCTTCACCACATGCCTGAATCGGCTATCTCCATCTTCATGATGCATCAAAGATATAATTTCTTTATCATCCCATAGTATCTTTAAGAACCTGCAGAGAGAACAAAACAAAAAAATACAAATACACAAAGGAAGATATCCTGACTAAATAGTTATTAAACGAAAAATGATTTAACCCAACAGTTAAAAGATTAATATAAAATACATGTATTTAGTTTCAAAACAAATATATATTTTGAACAACACAAATTAATTCATATATATATATATATATATATATATATATAAAGCAAGGATGGTTAAGTTCCTCTACAAAACATAGAGATACTATAAACCTAAATAGAAAAAATGAATTAGATACGCACCTTAAGCAATAATTTTAAGATTTTAGAAACATTAGTAATAATTCAAGAAAAAACACAACGAATATACTTCAAAGTTATTTTTTAAACATTAGTAAATTCTAAAGATAATAGGGTTTTGATTACTAAAATTAAAAAAACAAACATATATTAGAAACTCAAGAGAGTGTCTTAAAAGGCTATAATGAGATACAAAGCAAAGTGGTCACTTATGGACCAAGAGCACTTTGAAAAAGAAGATACACAACTCACTAAGAGTCATGTGCAAAAATAATAAAAAGTTCTCATTAATAAATTGCTTAGAAAAGCATATTCTAGACATAAAATATGGATCAAACAATTTTTGCAATAATGTCTCAAAAGTTTCGATAAACATTTCAAATAAGATTCCAGTCATTAATTACACTAAGCAAAACACATGTACCTATGTCACATGGGTGCGGGTGCGGGGATGCGGCACTTTAAAAAAGCATGGGTGCAGGGTTGCGGCAAAAAAATAAAATAAAATTGGATCCGGGTGGGATTCGGATCCGACCCAGATCCAAACCAGTGCTTATTTAAAGCACGCAGGGAGAAACCCTCCCCCACGCGGAAGCAGATCAGGTCACCCTGAACATGAGTGTTTTTGCTATTGCACACATCGTGGCCGTCTGTTTGCATTTTGGATGAATGCCACGTGGTTTGTTGACTTTTTAGCCCTTTAAAATGCAAATCAGATGGCCAAGAGCAAAAACGCTCATGTTCAGCGTGTCTTGATCTGCTTTCCCCTCCCCACTCTGCTCACTCTCTCTCCTCGCCTTCTCCTCCCGCCGTAGGTTCCCTCACAAACCCCACATCCGGCGAGCCACCCGACACTGGTCCTTCCGCCCTCTGGCCCCCTTTCAGGTGAGCTCCCTCTCGCCTCTCTTCTTCTTCTTCAGGTGAGCCTCCCTCTGATTTTCATTTTTTTTACATAAATGACCCTGGGTGCGTTGACTGCTGCCGGTCGGGTTGACCGCACCAGGTGTCGCACTGTAAAATTTGGGAGAAAAAAAAATGTTTGGATCCGGGCCGGATCCGACCCGGGTGATGAGTCGGTTGGGTGCTTTTAAAAGCATGCAGCGGCGAAGGGGGGAGGTTTTCGAAACCTCCTTCCCCCTCTCACTCTCTCGTCTCTCAATCTCTGCACTCTCTCCCCCCGACCGCCTCCCTCTTGCTTATAAAGTGAAGCGAGGAGGGGAGGGGTTTCGATACGAAACCCTCTCCCCCTCTGTCACTCTCTCGTTCTCACTCTCCCCCGATGCCCTCTCTCTCTCGCTCGTCTGCCAACGCTGCCGATGCCGCCGCTGAGCTCCTCTATAGTTGAAACCACTATGACTTAGCCGAAAGAAAACATAGACATATAGTTGAAACCACTATGACTTTGCTTATTTCTCAAAAAATCCCTAAAAGATTTTGGGTCGAGGCAGCTCTTGCATCCGTTTATCTTATAAATCGTCTTCTTTTAAAGAACTTGAATAAAATATCACCTTTTGAAATTATATATAAAAAAGAACCTATTATAATAGACTAAGAATTTTTGGATGCAAATGTTGTGTTCTTACCGACAAAAATGATAAACTTTCACCCAAAGTCATTCCTTGTGCATTTCTTAGATATTCGGAAACACAAAATAAATTTAGATGTTATGATGTTAAAAATGATAAACTATATGTTTCTAGAAATGCAACCTTTTTAGAAAATATTAGCGGTTTTGAAGAATATAAATCTCATGAAGATAATACAGATTATTCCTTGTTTGAATTGTTGTCTAGGAATGAGGATATTTCTAGTGATGATTGTTAAAATGTAAAACTGTACAAATAATAATATTATATTATTATATATATATATAAATACATTTTTAATTTCTTTCTTTTCTGTATTTTTTTTCCTTTATTTTTATTTTTTGTCTTTATGTCATCTAGTTCAGTTTGAACTAGAATGACTGTTGCTAGTCAAGTCCTGTCCAGACTTGACTAGCAATAGAGCTGTTGGACTGACACATTCCAACAGCTCTAAATAGAGTTGTTGGACTGTGCCCAACAGCTCTATTGAGTCCTCTTTCAGCTGTGTATATAAAGGGGTGCAGCCCCTCTTGTATTTTACTCCAATGCTTCTTAAGCAATTGGTTTTTCATATCAATAAAGAATACATTTTTATTTTTATTTTGTTTCCAGTTATACCCTTTTTAAGGGTTATGCTTTAGTGTCATTCTTGACACTTGCTCTTGTTAATCAAAGCTCGTGTTTCGAAGATCCCCATTTCATTTCATGGTATCAGAGCCGCGGAAGTACTAAATCTTGAGGAAAAGCTGCCTCGGTTTCCGTGCCCGTTTGCAAAAATGTTCGCCACTTGAAGAGAAGTGTTTTATCGCTTCATTGGAGAAGATTTCACATCTTGTTTTGTTTGTTTTTTTTCTTTCTTTCTCATTTTCCTTCTTGTTTCTCTTCTATCCCTATTCTTTCTCTCCTTGTAATCGATGGATGACAATGATAAAGTCACCATCATGCCTATGAAACTAAGCGATACGAACTATGTAACATGGGCTTCAATCATGAAGCACCATATATGGGGAAAAGGCTTATGGGGGATTGTGGATGGTTCCGATTCGGAACCTAAGATATCTCTTACTAAAAAGGAGGGAGATAAAGACGTCCCTCTATCGGAAGAAGAGAAAATCAAGGCTATTGCCTCATACGAGAAGAAATGGAAAGAATGGAGAATATCTCATGCGAAGATAATGTCATGGCTTATCAATAGCGTTGACATTAAAAAATGCTCAAGTCTTGCCAAATTTGATCATGCCGATAAGGCATGGGAATACCTTAAGAATATGTATTCCCTTAAAGATATTGCACACGTGTGCAACCTCCAAGAAAAAGTTCGAATGATGACACAAGGAGACAAAACTATTCGTGAATATTACAATGGGTTGTCCGAACTTTGGGAAGAACTTTCCCTTTTAGAACCAAAGTGGCATTGTGCCGAAGACATCGAGCTTCGTCAGAAACAACTCGATGTTGAACATTTTTACCAGTTTATCACTGGATTAAGGCCGGAATTTGAAACCACTAAATCGGCCCTACTTCACCGGGGAAAAATTCCTTCTATTGTTGAAACTATTGAAGAGTTAACAATGGAAGAAAATCGTCTCCGAAAAGGTTCTTTAAAAATTGAAGATGATTCTGTTTTAGCCGTGTCTAGACCAGGGAATCATGTTCGATCATATAGGCCGCATCACTTTAACCGACAAAATGGTGACTATGATAAGAAGAAAGTTATTTGTCATCACTGTCATGAACCGGGACACTACAGGCCACAATGTCCCAAACTTAAGGAGCTGAGAGAAAAAAGAGCTGCAATTGCTGGATCGGAGCCTAAAGATCAGGATGCACCAGTTTCCCTGGCCCAACTAATGGAGATCCTTCAGCCTCTCATCAAAGGTGCCTCTTCCTCATCTGAAGCTTCAACCGGCGCAGCAGCCTCATCTTTTTCTGATTTAGGTAAAATTTCTTGGCTTCTTGACTCTGGTGCATCTTTTCATATGACTCCAAATAATCAAAGTCTATCCAAATGTGTTAAAAATAAAACAAGTGTGTCAAAGGTCTTTACTGCTGATGGGACTTCTCTTGAAATAGAAGGAATAGGAGATTTTGAAAAAAAATTATAAAACAAAAAATTTTTTTATTCCAGAAATTAGACATGTTCCCAAATTAAATTTAAATCTTTTATCTGTATCTCAAATTTCTGATTATGGGTGTAATATTTCTTTTTCTTCTCATGGTTGTTGGGTACAGGATCGCCAGTCAGGCAAGCTGATTGGGGAAGGCCATAGAGAAGGAGGACTCTATTACATGGATTTTTTGGAAATGCCGAAGAAAGCTTTTTGTTATAATATTCAAAAAATAGAGTTGGAACTGTGGCATAAGAGACTTGGTCACCCACATATAGCCAAAATCCAACATTTTCCAAATCTAGGGAAATTTTGTAACTCTGAATCATTTGATTGTAAAGATTGTATTCTCGGCAAAATGAAAAGATTACCATTTCAGAACAGAACCTTTTTCTCTTCAAGACCACTTGAATTAATACACTCGGATGTTTGGGGTCCTGCACCAGTAATTTCTAAAGGAGGATTTGTTTACTATGTTATTTTTGTCGATGATTTCTCCCGACATACGTGGATGTACTTTCTCAAACATAAGTCTGAAGTATTTTCATACTTTCAAACTTTTCATAATATGGTTAAAAACAAATTTCAAAATGATATTACTATTTTTCGCACAGATTCAGGGGGAGAGTTTTTATCCACAGATTTTCAAAATTATCTTAAATTGCATGGCATCACACATCAAAGATCTTGTCCTTATACACCTCAACAAAATGGACTGGCAGAACGAAAACATCGCCATATTATAGAAACCACTAGAACTTTATTAATAGCAAATCAAGTCCCTAAAGACTTTTGGGCAGAAGCTGCCTTAACTGCAACCTATCTCATTAATAGGATGCCATCTTCTTCGTTACAAAATATCACTCCCATTGAAAAACTTATGAACATTTCTCCAGACTACTCTAGATTAAGAATATTTGGGTGCAAATGTTTCATATTTACTGACAAAAATGATAAACTTTCCCCTCGTGCGATTCCCTGTGCCTTTTTAGGATATGCTGAAAACCAGAAAGGTTATAGATGTTTTGACTTCAAAAATAATAAACTATATGTGTCTAGAAATGTTTCCTTTCTTGAAAAGGAGAGCTTCTTTGATTTTAGAAAATTAAAAGACGTCACTGAGTACTCCTTTTTGCTAGATCTAACATCAACATCTGATGAATATGACCTTGATTGTAACTTTGATGATGATCCAAGAATTATTGATCTTAATGTTGAAAATGAAGAAGTTCATAGAGATACTAGTATTCAATATTCTAGGCGACAAGAGTCTAATACTCCATGTGCACTTGAGAAATATTCTAACATTCCAACTAGACAATCATCCCGAATCTCGAGGCCTCCAGAAAAGTTTGTATCATACGAGTCTTTCTCACCCACATATAGGGCAGTTATTGCATTAATTCACTCATATGAAGAACCATCCACATATTTTCAAGCAAAAAATGATATCAAATGGATAGAAGCCATGAAAGCTGAATTAGATGCACTTGAAAAGGCTTCTACATGGAATATTCAAGATCTTCCTCCAGGGAAGAAAACTATAGGATGTCGATGGGTTTATAAAATTAAAACCAAGAGTGATGGTACTCTTGAAAGATATAAAGCCCGTTTAGTAGCCAAAGGTTATGCCCAAGAATATGGGATTGATTATGAAGAAACCTTTGCTCCGGTGGCTCGTATGACTACTGTCCGAACCTTAATTGCCTTAGCTTCTATCAAAAAATGGTTTATTTTTCAAATGGATGTCAAAAATGCTTTTTTAAATGGAAAGCTAGTTGAAGAAGTATATATGGAACCCCCTCCTGGTCTAAGTATTCCTAAGGGTAAAGTCCTTCGCTTAGAAAAAGCTCTTTATGGACTTAAACAAGCACCAAAAGCTTGGTATGATAGGTTTAGTCGTGTTATGATTGATATTGGTTTTCAATTCTGTTTAACTGACACTGCTTTGTTTATTAAGAATTCTGATGCAGGGATCATTGTGCTTCTTCTCTATGTGGATGATATGATCATCACCGGAAGCGATAAACAGGGAGTTGAAACAATCAAAACACTTCTTAAATCTCATTTTGAAATGACTGATTTGGGCTTGTTGAGATATTTTTTAGGCATTGAAGTTGTTTATTCTCCTAGAGGATATTTATTATCTCAGACTAAATTTGCTTTTGATATTGTTTTCAGGTCTGGTATTACTGATGATAAGAAAGTTGACACTCCAGAAGTTGTTAATGTTAAAATGAAGATTGATGATGGAGAACTTCTTGCAGACCCTACTCCTTACAGACAGCTTGTCGGGGCACTTTCCTATCTATCCATTACCAGACCAGATATAGCACATGTTGTTCATACAGCAAGTCAATTTCAACATGCTCCTACTTCTGTTCATATGGGAGCAGTCATGCGTATTATCAGATACATCAAGTCCTCTCTTTCACGAGGACTTTTCTTATCTTCCTCATCTTCTCTTGATTTAATTGCATATACTGATGCTGATTGGGGAGGTGATCCCAATAACAGACACTCAACCACTGGCCTTTGTGTCTTTTTAGGGGAATCATTAATCTCGTGGAGGTGTAAAAAGCAGCAGAAGGTATCTCTCTCATCCACCGAAGCTGAATACAGAGCCATGGCAACCACGACCATGGAAATAGTTTGGCTCCGACGACTGCTTGCTGACATGGGAGTTGAAGCAACAAAGGCTTCACAAATGTGTTGTGACAACAAAAGTGCGATCTACATTGCCAGTAACAGAACATTCCACGAACGCACCAAACACATCGAAATGGATTGTCACTACGTCAGAGAGGAATATCTACACGGGATAATTGATCTGCCATATGTCACTTCAGAATATCAGTTAGCAGACCTCTTTACAAAGCCTCTCGCTGCTCCCCGATTTCACTTTCTCTTAGACAAACTTTCGCTCATTGTACCGTAAGTTTGAGGGGGAGTGTTAAAATGTAAAACTGTACATATAATAATATTATATTATTATATATATATATAAATACATTTTTAATTTCTTTCTTTTCTGTATTTTTTTTCCTTTATTTTTATTTTTTGTCTTTATGTCATCTAGTTCAGTTTGAACTAGAATGACTGTTGCTAGTCAAGTCCTGTCCAGACTTGATTAGCAATAGAGTTGTTGGACTGACACATTCCAACAGCTCTAAATAGAGCTGTTGGACTGTGCCCAACAGCTCTATTGAGTCCTCTTTCAGCTGTGTATATAAAGGGGTGCAGCCCCTCTTGTATTTTACTCCAATGCTTCTTAAGCAATTGGTTTTTCATATCAATAAAGAATACATTTTTATTTTTATTTTGTTTTCAGTTATACCCTTTTTAAGGGTTATGCTTTAGTGTCATTCTTGACACTTGCTCTTGTTAATCAAAGCTCGTGTTTCGAAGATCCCCATTTCATTTCAATGATGAAATAATATTTGATGCTCCTTCTAATGATTCACAAGAGAGATTATTCTCAACTTCTTGAGCAAACTATCGAATAAAGAATATCTAGTGAACCAATTACATATACCCATAGAAATAGAAACACTTTTAGAAGAACAATTGAAAAATATAGTGAATCTAGTGAACCTTCCTCAACAAACAATTCTCGTAGAACTGAAAGTGTTAAAATATGTATATATAAATATATATATATATATATATATAAATATATATATATACATATACTTATATATATATATATACATATCTCTTTTTTCATCCAAATACCTGATAGGGGTATTTTGGTAAATAACATTGTACTTTTTGTTTTTTAGGTTTTTTCTTTCTTTGTATTCTTTTACTTTTTCCTTTTTTTTGTTTTATTGGTTTTGGACCACCAAGGGGCCCCACCCATCTAGTCGTTGGGGCCCCAACAGTCATATTTATGACCGTTGGGGCTCCCAACGACTAGAAGGGAGCCCCTTTGTGGTCCTTCTTTAATGTATTGGCTCCTCTATAAATAGAGGAGCTCTCTCACTTGTAAATATAGGCTTTTCAGCCCCCTTTGTCTCTCTCTTCAATAATATCATTTTGCCTTTTAGGCACTTCACCCCTTAGTGGGTTATTTGTGCATTCTTCGTGCTTGTGCTCTTGGCTCTTGGTTGGACTCTTTCTAAAGAGACCTTTGGATTATTTGTGCTTCCGTTGTTTTCATTACATGGTATCAGAGCAAGTGGTTTTTCAATATTCTTGAAAGATCTTTGGGGTTCTACATTTTCTATCCTTCCTGTCATCAATGGAGCATGAATCAAGAGTTGAGCTCTCCTTCAAACTCAATGGCGCTAACTATCTTATGTGGGTTTCGGCAATGGAAAATTATCTAAGAGGTAAGAAGTTGTGGGGCTTTGTGATGGACACCACTCTTGAACCCACCTTAAAGCTCACAAAAATTGAAGGAGGTATTGAGAAAGCTCTAGATGGTGATGACCGCATCAAAGCCATTAATGAGCATCAATCCATGGTAGAAGATTGAGAAAGTAATCATGCCAAAATTTTGGCATGGTTTATGAACAATGTTGATATTAAGAATTGTGCCAACAATGCTAAATTTAAAAGAGCCAATGAAGCATGGTTCTTCTTTAAGGGTATGTATACCAAAAAAAAAAATCTAACTAGACAATTTTTTTTGTCAAGAAAAGATTAGATCTACTAGACAAGCGGACATGAGTGTCACTGATTATTTTAATGCTTTAACCCCTCTTTGGGATGAACTCGCTCTTCCTGAGCCCAAGTGGATAGCTTCGAAAGATATTGAGCTTAGAAGAGAACAAATTGAAAAAGAACATTTCTTTCAAGGGAAGCTGATTGGGCAAGTCTCTTTCAACTTCGAAAGATATTGAGCTTAGAAGTTAACTTAAACATTTTTTCGGCCTCCCAAATTACCAAACATGGTTACCAAGTCTCTTTCTCACCTAAAGATTGCACCGTGCAGGATCTCCAGTCAGGGAAGTTGATTGGGCAAGGCCATAGGAGGGGCGATCTTTATTTTATGGATTTTTTTACTCTTCCATCCAAGTCATTTTGTAATTTTGTAAATGTCAAAAGTATTGAGGTTTGGCATAAGAGACTTGGTCATCCAAACTTTTTGAAGATGTCTCTTTTTCCTTTTTTGGACAATACTTGTAAAGACAAACACACGACTTGTAAAGATCGCATTTTTGGGAAATCTAAAGCTATTCCATTTCCTCAAAAAAATTATGTTTCCACACGATCGTTCGAACTTGTTCATTCCGATGTATGGGGTCCCTCTCCTGTTGTATCTAAAGGAGGTTTCTCATATTACGTTGTCTTTATTGACGATTTTACTCGATTTACATGGATTTACTTCCTAAACTGTAAATCTGAGCTTTTCTCCTTTTTTTAAAGAATTTCATGCAATGGTTAAAAATCAATTTTTAGGAAACATGTCCATACTTAGATCTGACTCGAGAGGAGAATACATGTCCAATGATTTTCAAAAATATTTGAGAAAAAATGAAATTTTTTATCAACGTTCTTGTCCTAACACTCCGCAGCAAAATGGTCTTACGGAAAGAAAGCATAGACACATAATAGAGACAACAAGAACTCTATTAGTCTCAAAAAATATTCCAAAATCTTTTTGGGCCGAAGTTGTTCTGACTTCAACATATTTAATTAATAGAACACCCTCATCCTCTTTGAAAAATCTTTCTCTGTTTGAAAAACTTTACAATATGTCTCCCGTCTATAAAAGACTAAGAGTTTTTAGATGTAAGTGTTTTGTTTTAACCCATAAAAATGATAAACTTTCTTCAAGGGCAATTGAATGTATTTTCTTAGGATATGGTGAAAAACAAAAAGGTTACTGCTGTTTTAACCTATTAAATAACAAACTTTATATTTCGATAGACGTTACTTTTCTAGAAGAAGAAGATGTTTTTTCGCATAACCTAAATGAAAATGTTGATTATTCTTTTTTGTTTACTTGTTACCTCAGGAAAAATGCATGGACAATCGTGTTGAAACTATTGAACCTCCTGAAATTGCAAGTGAGGATCACATTGAACCTCAAAATGATGAGCAACATGATCTACATGAAAACCTAAATGAAAATATAACAAGTCATACACAAATTTACCGTAGAAGAAATGAATATAATCTTCCCTATGCCCTTGAAAAATTCTCTCAAAACGAATCGTTAGAATAATCCTCTCAAAGGAGATCAAATCGTATTTCTAAAAAACCTAATAGATTTGTATCTTATGATTCTTTTTCTCCAAATTTTCGAGCTTGTTTATTAGCTCTTCATTCCTTTCATGAACCATCCCATTATAATGATGCCAAACAATATGCCCATTGGAATCAAGCAATGAAACTTGAACTTAAAGCACTTAATAAAGCACAAACTTGGGAAATCATTGATCCCCTTAATGGCAAGAAACCCATTGGATGTAGATGAGTTTTCAAAGTAAAAACCAAAAGTGATGGTTCTTTAGAAAGATGTAAGACTCGACTAGTAGCCAAAGGATATGCCCAAGAATATGGGGTGGATTATGATGAGACTTTTGCACATGTTGCTCGAAATGACTAGTGTTTGAGCCTTTATTGTAATAGCCTCTATTAAAAAATGACTCATTGTTCAACTTGATGTCAAGAAAGTGTTTTTAAATAGAGAACTAGGTGAAAAAGTTTATATAGAACCACCTTCTGGCATGAATTTAAATGGTAAAATTTTGAAATTAAAAAAGGCATTATATGGTCTTAAGCAAGACCCCAAAGCTTGGTATGACAAGTTTAGTAATGTATTAATCGATTTGGGTTTTATTTCTTGTTATACTGACACTGCTCTTTTTGTTAAGAAAACATGTGACTTCATTGTTATTCTACTTCTGTATGTTGATGATATGATCATCACTGGAAGTGACAAAAAGGGAGTAAATGATGTTAAGTCTATGTTAAAGAAAACTTTTGATATGTCTGACTTGGGGTTTTTGAGATATTTTTTAGGTATTGAAGTGATGTATTCTCCTCGAAGATACATTCTATCTCAAATGAAATTAGCAGCAGACATCTGTACCAAATTAGGAGTTTCAGATGAAAAGAAAGTGGAAACTCCTGAAGTTATAAATGCAAAGTTGAGACTTGAGGATGGTGTTCTTCTTGAGGATCCTACCCCCTATCTATCGACAATTGATTGGATCCCTTACTTATCTATCACGTCCGAATATTGCTCATGTGGTTCAAGCTGCAAGTCAATTTCAGCATGCTCCTACTACAGTTCATATGGCGGCCATAATGCGAATTGTGCGCTATATCAAGAACTCCATCTTCAAAGGGCTTTTCTTATCCTCTTCTTCATCTATTGAATTAACTGCTTATACTGATGTTGATTGAGGGGGGGGAATCCCAATGATCGAATCTCAACTACTGGTTTTTGCATTTTTTTAGGAGATTCCCTTATTTCGTGGAAATGTAAGAAGCAGCAAAAAGTTTCTCTATCATCCACTAAAGCTTAATATCGGGTCATGACGATAACAACTATGAAAATTGTGTGGCTTAGAAATTCTTCTTCCACCAAGATGTGTTGTGATAACAAGAGCGTGATCTACATTGCAAGCAATCATACATTCCACGAGCGTACCAAGCATATTGAAATGGATTACCACTATGTTCAAGACAAATTTCTCAGAGGAACCATCACACTACCATATGTTACTTCAGAATATCAGTTGGCTGACTTCTTCACCAAAGTGCTTTCGACTCCGCGTTTTATGTTTCTTTTTGGCAAACTTTCGGTCTTCTGCCCGTAAAGTTTGAGGAGGCATGTTAAAATATGTATATATAAATATATATATATACAAGTATATATATACATATATGTATATATATATACATATATCTCTTTTTTCATCCAAATACCCGATAGGGGTATTTTGGTAAATAACATTATACTTTTTGTTTTTTAGGTTTTTCTTTCTTTTTATTCTTTTATTTTTTCTTTTTTGTTTTATTGGTTTTGGACCACCAAGGGGCCCCACCCATCTAGTCGTTAATATGACAGTTGGGGCTTCCAATGACTAGAAGAGAGCCCCTTTGTGGTCCTTCTTTAATGTATTGGCTCCTCTATAAATAGAGGAGCTCTCTCACTTGTAAAAATAAGCTTTTTAGCCCCCTTTGTCTCTCCCTTCAATAATATTTTTTTGCCTTTTAGGCACTTCACCCCTTAGTGGGTTATTTGTGCATTCTTCGTGCTTGTGCTCTTGGTTTGACTCTTTCTAAAGAGACCTTTGGATTATTGGTACTTCAGTTGTTTTCATTACAGAAAGAACTAGGAGAAACCCTTCTAGATTTATATCCTATGAATCCTTCTCACCTAAACATAGAGCAAGTGTTAGTGCCATTCATTCATATGTGAAACCTAAAATTTTGAAGAAGCCAAAAAAATGATAGAATGGAGGGATGCAATGGATAATGAATTCAGAGCCTTTAGGAAAACTAAAACTTGGGAATTCCAAAATTTACTTAAAGGAAAGAAAACAATAGGGTGTAGATGGGTTTTCAAAGTCAAAACCAAGAGTGGTGAATCTCTTGAAAGATATAAAGTCCGTCTAGTTGCAAAGGAGTATAGTCATTGCACGAATGGTCATTGTTAGGTGCTTAATTATAATTGCCTCTATTAAAAAATAGAACATATATCAAATAGATGTTAAAAATGCATTCTTAAATGAAAACCTAAATGAAGTTTATATAGATGCTCCTCCGGGTATGGATGTACCTAAGGTTAAAGTTTTTCGCCTACGAAAAACTCTTTATGGTTTGAAATAAGCCCCCAAGGCTTGGTATGATCAGTTTAACAATTTAATGGTAGAAAATGGTTTTATCTCATGTTATACTGACACTGCTCTGTTTGTCAAAATATCTGATGCAGGAATTGTGATTTTGTTATTATATGTTGATCACAAGTGATGATGCAAAAGAAATCAAGAGTGTCAGGTCTACATTAACAGAAAATTTTGAAATGTCGGACTTAGGTTTTTTGACATATTTTTTAGGCATTGAAGTTGCCTATTATCACAAGGGTTATTTTTTGTCTCAAACTAAACTTGCTTGTGAGGTCATTGATAGGTCAAGAATTACAGATGACAAAATTTGTAAAACTCCTAAAGTAGTAGGAACAAGGTTGAAGATTGATGATGGGGTTCTTCTAGAAGATCTCAGTCCTTACAAGCAACTTGTTGGATCATTGATGTATCTTAGCATTACTAGGCCAAATATCTCTCATGCAATACATGTTGCAAGTCAACTTCAACATGCCCCTACTTGAGTTCATATGAGTGTCATTCTTCGAATTACCAGATATGTAAAGGGGTCCATAAATAAGGGAGTATTTCTATCTTCATCTTCTGAATTAAATTTAATTACTTATACAAACTCTGATTGGAGAGGTGATCCAAATAATTGTCACTCCACCACTGGTTTTTATGTTTTTTTAGATGAATCATTAATTTCTTGGAGATGTAAGAAACAACAGAAGGTGTCTTTGTCTTCTACTGAGGTTGAGTACCGAGCCATGACAACTATAACCATGAAAATTGTTTGGATTCGGCGATTGCTGAAAGATATGGGGGTTCAAATTCAAGGACCTACAAAGTTATGTTCTGACAATAAAAGTGCAATATATATTCAATATATATTGCCAAGAATCACACCTTTCATGAGCGCACGAAGCATATCGAGATGGACTGCCACTATGTTAGAGAAAAATACCTGAAGAAAGTCATTGATCTGCCCTATGTGACATCAGAATATCAATTGGCTGATTTCTTTACTAAGGCGCTTTGGTCTCCTAAATTTAATTTTCTTCTTGGCAAATTTCGGTCATTATACCGTAAGTTTGAGGGGGGATGTTAAAATGTAACTTATATATATATATATATATATATATATATATATATATATATATATATATATATATATATATATATATACTTTTGTAATACCTGATAAGGGTAAATTTGTCTTTTTCTTTATTTTTATGCATATTCTCTTTGGAATATGTTTGTACTTTTGCTTTTTATATTTTTTTATTTTAGCCATTGGGGAGCCCACATTATACAACGGTCAAAATTATGACCGTTGGAGGGGCTCCAACGTCTACATGTGGAGCCCCTCCAAGGCCACCTAATGCGCATAAATAGTGGAACACCCCCTTTGTATTTCTTAAGCTTTTAGCAAAAGCTCTCCACTTTCAATAAAGATTTCCTTTTATTTTTATGCCTTTGTGTATTTGTAATCTCTTGTATGTGTTCTTGTGCCTTTGTGCACACATCACACGTTGAGTACTTAGTGCTTTTGTACACAGTCTCTTTGAAGACATTTTTACAGAACCATGAGAGTATTTGAGCGTTGTTAGCCTCCTAATTCTCCATTTTGTCTTGATACTCTTTCCAAGCCTTCTCCTTTTCTTCTCCAGAGAGGACTTTGATTTGATCACCTTCTTTTCTTGTTAACTTTAGTTGGGGTTCATTAGTGGTTTTATTAGCGAAGCCCCCTACCTTTTTCCCAATGATATGGTTTTTCATTGTGGTAGCCCACGTCAAGTTGCTTTTATTGAGCCTTTAGGAGATGAAGAAGGCTTGAGTTTGAAGACCACCACCATAAAAAAGCACGCTCAAGATGATTTTCAACACTACAAGAGCCCAAGGCTCGTACCATGAAATGAAACAAGATGTGCATAATCACAATGCCAACAAAGGGCTACACAAGTACACAAATACAATATTGTCTCTAATGGACCGATTACAATCTCATAAAAGAGATATCCAAACCACAAACTTCAATAGAACACAATGTAAAAAATAATGAGTTTTGTATTCTCAACAAAAATGCTTAGAAAAGCATACACAAACATGAAGTGGTGAGGCTCTATATTGGACTACCTCTAATGGTCATATTTATGACCGTTGGGAGCAGTCCAACGACTAGTTCGACTGCCTCCCAACAGTCCAGCTTGACTTACATTAAAAAATAGAAAATAAAATTAAATAAAAAGGCACTATAGTTATTATTGGACTGTATTTTATTACATATCATGAAATGACCAAAATACCCCTAATATACATATATTGTATAAATATATGTATATCAGTTAGATACAAAATCATATACTCTTAACAGTATGTGTATGCATGCTTACTTTTAAAAATCGGGACATGTATATACATATATGCTTACTTTTTTTAAATTTAGACATGTATATGCATGCATGAGTAATGTTGGAAATCTGAACATGTATATGCATGTATGAGTAACTTTAAAAATCTGAACATGTATATACATATATACTTACTTTTAGAAATCTGAACATGTATACACATATACGCTTTTATAAATCTGGACGTAAATGCAGGAATGAGTAATGTTAGAAATCTAAACATATATATGCATGTCCGAGTAATGTTAGAAATCTAGACAACTATGTATGCATGAGTAATGTTAGAAATCTGGACATGTATATGTATGTATGAGTAATTTTAGAAATTTAGACATCGATATACATATATGCTTACTTTTTAGAAATTTGGACATGTATATGCATGCATGAGTAATGTTAGAAATCTAGACATGTATATGCATACAACAACTATGCCTTCATCCCAAAACAATTGGGGTCGGCGATATGAACCAAAAAAAGAAAATCATTCTGGGTCTTCCACATGAATCCTTCTCCTCCAATCATTTCTATCCAATGCCATGTCTTCAGTGAGGTTCAAGGCATTCATATCCTTTCCTATCATCTTCATCCTTATCTAGACATGTATATGCATGCATGAGTATTTTTACAAATTTGGGCATGTATATACATATATGTGATTATTTGTAGAAACATGGACATGTATGTGTGTATGAATACTTTTAGAAATCTGGACATGTATATACATATGTGCTTACTTTTAGAAATCTAAACATGTATATGCATACTTATTTTAAAAATCTGGACATGTATATACAGATGTGATTATTTTTAGAAATCTAGACAAGTATGTGTATGCATGCTAAATTTTAGAAATCTGAATATGTATATGTAATGAAATACACGGAATTAGATATAGAGAATGCTAAAGCATACCCAATGTCCTATAAAGGACAACCACAAGAGCAATAGTAATGAACAAGTCCACGAAGGGACAAATACAAAAGTCACCAAAGAGCTTACAAAATAAAAAGGGAATGTTATTGGGCAATAGGGCTTGGAAAAGCCTACTTTACAATGGGGTGACAGCTGAAAAAGGGAGAGAGAGAGCTGAAAAAGGAGACAGCATTGGGGGGCTCAACTAGGAGTCGTTGGGCCCCCAACGGTCATATTAATGACCGTTGGGGGTCCCAACGACTCTTAGTTGGGACCCCAATGCAATACACTAAATAAAAATAAAAAAAGGAAAAAGATAAACTAAAAATAAGAAAAAGAAATCAAGAAAAGAAAAACAATAAAAAGAAAAATGACAATACTGCCCCTATTGGGCAGATTTACAGTAACATATATATATATATATATATATATATATATATATATATATATATATATATATATATATATACTTAAGTACATATGTTTTAACACCCTCCCTCAATCTTTACGAGGAGATGACCAAAAGTTTGTTAAGTAGAAAGATAAAGCGAGGAGCAGCAAGAGCTTTAGTGAAGAAGTATGTCAACTGGTACTCAGATGTAACATATGATAATATGATAGTCCCTCTTAGATATTCATCACGTACATAGTGACAGTCCATCTTAATGTGTTTAGTACGCTCGTGGAAGGTGTGGTTGCTTGCGATATAAATGGGGCTTTTATTGTCACAACACATCTTCGAAAGTGTAGAGATGACTATGCTCATATCACTAAGAAGGTTGCAAAGCCATACAAGCTCCATGATTGTAGTGGTCATTGCACGATATTCAACTTCTGTTGAGGACAAAGATACTTTGTATTACTTCTTGGATCTCCAGGAAATTATAGTCACCTAAAAACACACAGAAACTAGTAGTTGAGACTCTATCATTGGGATTTCCTCTCCAATCAGCATCAGTATAAGCAATCAAATCAAGTGATGAAGATGAGAAAAGAAAAACTCCCTTGGTTATAGTGTTCTTAATGTATCTGATGATTCTTAAGACTGCACTCATGTGCACCGTTGTAGGTGCATGTTGAAACTGACTGACTGAATGAATTACATGAGCAATGTCTGGCCAAGTGATAAATAAGTATGTCAGGGACCCGACAAGTTGACGGTAGGGAGTAGGATCTTTAAGAAAAGTTTCATCTTCCAATCTTAATTTGGCATTGATAACTTCAAGGGTTTCTATCTTCTTGTCGTCAGAAATGTCGGACTTTGAACAAATGTCAGCTGCAAGTTTCATTTGAGAAAGAATGTACCTTCTAAAAGAGTACGTCACTTCAATACCTAAAAAATATCTTAAGAATCCAAGATCAGACATGTCAAAATTTTCTTTTAAAACTTTTTTGATATCAGTAATTCCCTGCTTATCACTTCCAGTGATAATCATATCATCTACGTAAGGCAGGAGAATAACCACCAAAGACCTTGTAAAGAGCAGTGTCAGTATAGCAAGATCGAAAACCCAAACGTGTCATTACATTTTTAAATTTATCATGCCAAGCTTTTGGGGCTTGTTTTAATTCGTATAATGCTTTGTTAAGTTTAAGGATTTTATTATTACCAATATATACCCCTGGCGGAGGATCCATGTAAACCTCTTCATTTAGTTCACCATTTAAAAATGAATTTTTAACATCTAATTGATAAATAGGCCATTTTTTAATAGAAGCAATAACAATAAGGGTTCTAACACTGGTCATTCTAGCAACCGGAGCGAAGGTTTCCTCATAATCAATACCATATTCTTGAGAGTATCCTTTACCTACTAACTTAGCTTTGTAGCGTTCTAAGGACCCATCGCTCTTAGTTTTGACTTTATAGACCCATCTGCATCCTATAGATTTCTTTCCCACAGGTAATGAAGTTTTTGTTTTTTTAAGAACACTAAGTTCTAAGTTCATGGGTTCAACCCATTAGGGAAAATTCTTAGCCTCATTATAGTGGGATGGTTCATGGAATGAGTGTAACGCAATTAGGCATGTCTTATATTTTGGTGTTAGTGAATCATAGGAAACAAACATGTTAGGGGGATTGGAGATACAACTGGATCTTCTAAGTGAAGTTTCCTATATGCTAGAATCCTGGGAGTATTTTTTCAATGCATTCATGAGAACTTGTTGACCACGCCGAATATAGGTTTGAATTGGTCTAGTATCAATGATATTGATTTCATCAACATTTTTATTCTCAATATTGTCCAAAGGAGTGTCTTCTTGGTCATTCACGAAATTTTCATTAGGAATCACTTCTTCTTGAGGAAGAAGATCAAACAAGAATACATATTCGCTTTCATTAATGTCTTTAGTTTTTTCAACACCATTTTCATTATCCAAAAGGGTACATCTTTAGACACGTATAGTTTGTTATTTTTGGAGTCAAAGCATCTAAATCCTTTTTTATTTTCCCCGTAACCTAAGAATACACATTCAATATCTTTTGGTGATAATTTATCTCTTTTATGTGAAAGAACAAAACATTTACAACAAAAAATTCTTAACCTATTGAAATCGGGTATTCTTTCAAATAGTTTTTCATAGGGAGATATATTTTGCAAAGATGATGAGATCATTCTATTTATCAAATAAATTGATGTTAGAGCGGTTTCGGCCCAAATTTTTTTTGGAATTTCTTTTGAAATAAGAAGAGTCCTAATGGTTTCCAAAATGTGTCTATGTTTTCTTTCGGCTAAACCATTTTGTTGAGGAGTTCTAGGACAATATTTTTTATGGCAAATTCTATTAGTTTCTAGATAATCTTGAAACTCTTTTGACAAGTATTCTCCACCCGAATCGGACCTAAGGATAGAGATATTACTTGAGAATTGATTTTTGACAATCATATGAAATTTCTTAAAAAATGAGAAGACATCGGATTTTAAGTTAAGAAAATAAATCCATACATATCTAATAAAGTCATCAATAAAAGTAACATAATATGAATATCCCCCTTTTGATATGACAGGAGAAGGGCCCCCATACATCCGAATAAATTAATTCAAAAGGTCTCTTAGACACAAAAGTTCTATTTGGAAAATGAGTGGATTTCATTTTTCGAAAGATACAATCCTTACGAACAAAATTTTTCTCATTACAAAATTTTTTCCCAAAGGGAAAATAATACATTTTTGAGAAACTTGGATGTCCAAGTCTTTTGTAACAAGTCTCGAAACTTTTATCTTGGACATAATTACAAAAAGATTTGGTGGGGAGTTTCAAGTAGTTCATGTAATAGAGATCCCCCCTCCTATGGCCTTGCTCAATTTGCTTCTCGGACTGGAGATCCTGTACAGAACAATCCTTATTTAAGGAGATTTCACATCCATGATCGCAAATTTGAAAAACGGAGAGAAGGTTTAAATTTAGTTGTGGAACTACTCTAACACTTGGCACAAGAAATTTTTTAATAGATCTTAATGTTCCAACACTTTTGATTTGTAAAGATGTTCCATCGGCAGTTGAAACATAGAAGGTTTTTGAATTAGAACATAAGTTGGATAGCCCATTTTCAACCGGTGTCATATGAAACGAAGCTACTGAGTCAAGGGTCCAAGAAGACATAACTGGAGGAGAGGAAGACGCAATGGCGGCACCAGATGTAGATGGAGATTTGAGTAGGATTTGAAGCACCTCCGATAGTTGAGCAAGAGAAAATGAATATTTTCCTTTGGTTAAATCCATTGTTTTAAAACTCGTCGAGTCAACTCGGTGACTCGGCTCGGCTCGGCCCTCCAGCGAGTCAACCCGGCAAGGCAAACTCGGTTTGCCAAGACTCGACTATGACTCGGCCTAACTCGGTCGAGTCACGAGTCTTGTTGGACTCGGGCGAGTGATGCTCACTTTCGGTTGACAAAACTCGCTGGAGGGATCGCTTGGACTTGCGCAACTCGGGGCGAGTCACGATTCAAATAGAATCGTGACGGTTCGTTGTAATGGCACTTTTGCAAAAAAAAAAAACACGATGGTTCTTTACCTTTTAAGTTTTTAACAAAAACCCTAAGGTCTTCACTGTTCAAACCTCGATGGAAGAGAGGAGAAGCCGAGAAGGTGCAGTGCGGCTGCAACTCCAGCCATCCGACGAGAACTCCGACGTGAACAGCGACGCCAGAAAGGAGTTTTCGGCGTGAACAATAACTCCAGTGTGAACAACCATCGTGGGTTTTTTTTTGCGTTTTGTATTTCCAGCGCGAACAATAACTCCGACGAAGGCACATCGACGGTGAACAGTAGCTCTGACGCATCTTCTCCAGCAAAAACAGTGCATCGGCAAGATTTTCCGACGCCACCAGGTATGTTTTTTCAATTTTTTCCCCTTTTGTGTTTCTTTCCGCCGCTGCAAGAATTTCCGGTGAGATTTTCCGACGAGATTTGTGAAGGTATGTATGTTGTATATTGGTTAAAGAAACATACAGGCCACTGTAACCCCATATTTACCTATCAGTGTGTATCAAACAGGGTAAATATGTACAAAAGTAGTTTACAGAGCAGGGGAGGTGGTAGTGCGGGAGGAAGAAGTGGCTGAGGAACTTTCTTCCTCACAAATGTTGTGTTCTTCCTTGCTTCCACTTTTATCACCACCCCTTCTATCTGATGGCAAGGGCCCATCAGGAGATGGTTGTTGTGTTTGTTTCTTTGGCTTAGCCGTTAATGTCGGAATCGATGTTGTTGTTGTTACTGATGGTGAAGCAGTTGTTGATGAGGGTGTGTAGATAACTGCCGGTGCGGCTTGGCTAGAAGTTGCTACTGCAGTGTACTCTGGTGGAATCTAGATACCACCCACCACAACAAACTGTGTTGGTTGAGCATTGCTCATCGGAATAGATGTACTTGGAACAGGCTTTGTATGTAAACGATATTTTTGTTGACACAAATAGCAATCAGTAGAAATTTTGGAACACCAGAATCCAGATAAATCTTTGACACAAAGAGATGTTGACCCTGTTACTTTCGAATCAACCCCTTTTTATTTGGTGCAAGGGTTGATTTGGGCTCCTATGAAATTTGGGAATGCAGCTTAATCTGCTTGTACATATATTTTTTTTTTAAAATTTGTATGTTTTCTGAATTTCTTCAAAAAACTTTTTTTCAAATAGACGATTTAAACCAATCCTGTGCAATTCGATTCAAAATTATTCTAGTTGTATTTTTCAATGTATTGAGATTTTCGATTTTGGGTAATGGGAACATGTTTTTAGGATTCTAATTTGGTTTCGATTTTGGGTTCTACCCGTATAATTTATTTACTTGATGTTATTTTACTTATTAATCAATTAAACTAGTAATTAAGTAATTCTACAAACCTTTATATGTTTAAATGATCATTTATATATTGTTTTTCTTTTAAAATCAAAAGTTAACAAAACCCGGTCCGAGTCACCGAGTTGACCCGCTGAGTCACGAGTCAATAAAGAACGAGTCGAGTCCCGAGTCACGGGTTTTAAAACCTTGGTTAAATCTTCCTTCCTTGTAGTGGTTTCTTTAACGAAAGCAATTCTAGGTTTGGGAGGTTTATTTATCTTGGGACAATTAGGTCTAATGTGTCTCGACTCTTGACAATGATGGCATATGACCTTCTTATAGTTACCATTATAGCCATTTTGCCTCCCAAAATGTGGAGGCTTGTAGGTCTTAACATGGTTACCGGGCTTGGATACAGCTAAGACTTCATCTCCTCTTTTTATCATGTCAAGACGAGTTTCTTGGCATATTTTGGCAACCACATCTTCTAGGGGTAGAGGCTTAGATCTATGGAGGAGAGAAGATCTAACTTGCTCGTAATCGGGCCTAAGCCCATGTAAAAATTGGAAAAAGTGTTTTTTTTCCATTTGTTCTCTTTTAAGCTCTACATCATCACTAGCCATCCACTTGAGTTCTAGGAGAGAGAGCTCATCCCATGAGGGACTAAGAGAGCTAAAGTAGTCACGGACACACATGTCCCCTTGCTTAATGGTACGAATCTTTTCTTGAAGAAAGAATTGTCTAGCGAGGTCTTTTTGTGTGTACATACCTTTTATGAAGAACCATGCCTCATTAGCTTTACGGAATTTGGCAATATTTGCATAAATTTTTAACTCCACATTGTTCATAAACCAGTTAAGTAATTTTGCATGTTTACTCTCCCAATCCTCAATCTTGGAATGATATTCTTCAATCGCCTTGATTCACGCACCTCTTTCCAAAGCCTTTTCTTGATCTCCTTTCATTTTGGTAAGTTGAAGTTGAGGTTCCGGAACGGTGCCCATCACATAACCCCAAAAAGATCTTGCAAGAGCTTATTTCTTGCAAGAGAAAGTTAGAACTACAAAACAAGGGGATATGAGCATCCAAGATTACTATAGTGGTCTAAACCCTTTGTGGGATAAATTGGCTCTTTTAGAGCCTAAATGGGTGGCTCTGAAAGATGTTGAGCTTAGACAAAAACAAATGGAACAAGATAGATTGTTTCAATTTTTATTTGGGCTTCGTCCCGAATTTGAAGTGGGATCCTCACTCCTTCATAGATCCACTCTTCCTCCATTAGAGGATGCCATTGCCAAAATTACTCAAGAAGAGACTCGGCATGGCATGAGTAAAAGCATAGATGAAGTTCTTGCAGTATCTAAACCCGACAATCATGTTAAACATACAAGCAACCACATTTTGGAAAACAAGGGAATGGTGGAAGGAAGATGATTATATGTCATCATTGTTATGAGCCGGGACATATCAAACCCGCATGCCCAAAATTAAATGGGACTTTCAAGCCTAAGGTGGCTTCCTTTAAGGAATCCTCCACTAAAGAAGATAAAGGCAAAAATGAGGATCTTAAGGACACTCTTGGTCAAATATCCATGGCTCTCCAACAAATCTTAAAGGCTACTTCCTCTACCTACGGTGCCGCCATTGCCTCTTCGTCACCTTCTGGTACGTATTCTTGGATTTTAGATTCCGGAACTTATTTTCACATGACTCCGCATGAAAATGCTTTAACCAACGTATGTACCAATTCAAAAATATCTTGTGTCTCTACGGCCGATGAAACTTTTCTCAAAATAAATGGCATTGGAACTCTAGATCCTAAAAATTTTTAAAACTTTTTTGTTCCAAAAGTAAGAATAGTTCCTAAACTAAATCTCAACCTTTTTTCCGTTTCCCAAATTGTCGACCATGGATGTGAAATATATTTCTCATCTCAAGGATGCTTTGTGCAGGATCTCCAGTCCGGAAAGCGGATTGGGCAAGGCCATATAAAGGGAGATTTTTACTACATGGATCACTTAACACTCACTACAAACTCTTTTTGTACTTATGTCCAAGACAAAAGTATTAAAACTTGGCATAAAAGACTTGGACATCCAAGTTGTTCTAAAATGTATTTTTTTCCTTTTGGAAACAAGTTTTATAAAGAAAAAGATATCAATTGCAAAGATTGCATTTTTGAAAAAATGAAGTCTTTCATTTCCTACAAGAACCTTTATTTCAACTAGACCTTTTGAATTGGTGCATTCCGATGTGTGGGGACCATTTCTGGCTCTATCTAAATGTGGTTATTCATATTATGTGACCTTTATTGATGATTATACTAGATATTTATGAATTTATTTTCTTAACCTTAAATCAGAAGTCTTTACCTTTTTTAAAGAATTTTGTGCAAAATTTCAAAATCAATTTCAAAGTCACATGTCCATTGTTAGATCCAACTCCGGAGGAGAATACTTATCAAATGAATTTAAAACATATTTAAAACATGACATTTGTCATCAAAGATCATGTTCAAGAACTCCACAACAAAACGGTCTAGCGGAAAGAAAACATAGGCATATCTTACAAACCACTAGATCATTACTTATTTCTAAAAATATTCCTAAAATTTTTTGGGCCGAAGCCGTGTTAACCTCCACTTAATCAATCAATGTCGTCCTCAAAAATAAATAATATCTCTCCTTATGAAAAACTTTTTAAAATTACACCTGATTTCAATCGTCTTCGTATTTTTTGATGTAAATGCGTTGTTCTTTTACATAAAAAAGATAAATTATCACCAAAGGCAATTGAATGTGTATTCTTGGGATATTGTGAAAATCAAAAGTGCTATAGATGTTTTGATTATAAAAACAATAAGTTATATGTCTCAAAAGATGTGACATTTTTGAAAGATGAGAATAGATTTGAAATATTAGACAAACAAAATGAAATTGAATATCTGTTTTTAAATGATCTTTTAGAAGATACAAATGATGAATTTTTAAGTCATTCAAAAATATTAGAAAACACACGTAATAGTGAAGACATACATGATATTGAAATATCACCAACTAATGGTGACAATATACATGTTTACACCCGGCGTGAACAAGAGAAACTTATTAGGGATTTAGAAAAAATTTTGTGGTTTAATGAACCTCTAGAAGAAACTTCTCTTAGGCACTCCTTGAGAGAATCATTTCCACCTAATAGGTTTGTTTCATATGAATCTCTCTCACCAAATTATAGAGTTTGTCTAATAGTCTTACATTCATACTATGAGCCTTCTCATTATAATCAAGCAAAAAATATATTGGATTGGATTGAAGCAATGAGGGTAGAACTAGATGCCTTAAAGAAGGCTAAAACTTGGGAATTAGTTCAAGTTCTTCCAAATAAAAAAGTTATTGGATGTCGTTGGGTTCATAAAGTTAAGACAAAAAGTGGTGGTTCCTTAGAACGATATAAAGCAAGATTAGTGGTTAAGGGATACTCACAAGAATACAACATTGACTATGAGGAAACCTTTGCTCCTGTTGCTCGAATGACTAGTGTTTGAACCCAAATTGTTATAGCGTCATATAAGAAATGGCATATATTTCAATTAGATGTTAAAAATATCTTTCTTAATGGTCAATTAAATGAAGAAGTATATATGGACCCTCCGCCAGGAATTACTCTTGAACAAGGTCAAACCCTTAAATTATTAAAAGCTTTATATAGTCTTAAACAAGCCCCTAAGGCTTGGTATGATAGATTTAGTACTATCATGATCAAATTGGGATTTCGTTCTTGTTATACTGACACTGCTCTCTTTGTTAAAAGTGCAAACAATAGTATTGTAATTTTTTTGCTTTATGTTGATGATATGATCATCACAGGCAATAATGAAAGTGGTATTATTAATGTTAAAAATATGTTAAAAGATAACTTTGATATGTCTGATTTAGGTTTTCTTAGATATTTTCTTGGAATTGAAGTTGCATACTCTCCCCGAGGGTATATATTATCACAGATGAAGCTTGTTGCAGATATATGTTCCAAATCTGAAATTTCAGATGGCAAAAATGTGGAGACTCCAGAGGTTATCAACGCTAAACTACGGTTGGAGGATGGGGTTCTACTGGATGATCCTACACCCTATAGACAACTCATTGGATCGCTCACCTATCTGACCAGACATCGCTCACGTTGTTCACTCTGCCAGCCAATTCCAGCAAGATCCTACAACAGTGCATATGAGTGCCGTGCTTCAGATTATTCAACAACAACAACAACAACGCCTTCATCCCAAAACAATTGGGGTCGGCGATATGAACCAACAAAGAAAATCATTTTGGGTCTTCCACAAGAATCCTTCTCCTCCAATCATTTCTATCCAATGCCATGTCCTCAGTGAGGTTCAAAGCATTCATATGCTTTCCTATCATCTCCATCCAAGTTTTCCAAGGCCTACCCCGACCTCTTTTAACTAATATATTTTCCCATTTCTCCATCCTTCTAACTGGAGCATCATTAGGCCTTTGCCGAATATGTCCAAACCACCGTAAATGATTCTCTCTCATCTTATTTTCAATGGGTGCAACACCTACCTTCTTACGTATCTCCTCGTTCTGAATCTTATCTTTTATTGTATTTCCACACATCCATCTCAGCATACGCATCTCAGCTACACTCATTTTTTGAATATGATGTCTCTTGGCAGCCCAACATTCCGTACTATATAGTAAAGCGAGCCTAATAGTCGTCCTATAAAACTTTCCCTTCAACCGCAATGGCATTCTATGATCGCACAACACTCCAGTTCCACTCTTCCATTTCATCCACCCAACCTTTATCCTATGATTTACATCTCCATCAATTTCTCCATACTTTTGAATGATAGATCCCAAATATTTGAAAGAATCATCCACCGGTATTTCGTGCTCACCAAGCTTCACTACACTCCCATCACTACTTCGTTGCTTACTAAATCGACATTCCATGTATTCTGTATTACTCTTACTCAACTTAAAACCTCTTGCTTCCAATGTCTGTCTCCATAATTCTAACTTAGCATTAACCCCAACTCTAGACTCATCAATCAAAACAATATCATCAGCAAACAACATACACCACGACACATTTTCTTGAATTGATCTCGTAAGCGCATCCATCACTATAGCAAATAGGAAAGGGCTTAAAGCAGATCCTTGATGTAACCCAACCGTTATAATTATGCTTCGGATTATTCACTACATCAAAAACACTATAACTAAAGGGCTATTTTTAACCTCATTCTCTTCATTAAATTTGCTTGCCTATACTGATGCTGACTGGGGAGGAAACCCAAATGATAGAATCTCAACTACTGATTTTTGTGTCTTTTTAGGAGATTCGCTAATTACTTGGAGATGCAAGAAACAGCAGAAAGTCTCCTTATCATCTGTTGAGGCTGAGTATCGGGCTATGGCAACTAGTACAATGGAATTTGTGTGGCTTCGAAGTCTTCTTAAAGATATGGGAGTTGAAATTTTCGATGCCTCGAAGCTTTGCTGTGACAACAAAAATGTCATCTATGTTGTTTGCAATCACACCTTCCATGAGCGAACCAAACATATAGAAATGGACTGTCACTATGTTCGTGATGAGTATCTCCGTGGGACAGTTACACTGCCATACGTCACATCCAAGTATCAACTCGCAGACTTTTTTACTAAAGCACTTCATGCTTCCTGCTTCTTGTTTCTCCTTGGCAAACTTTCGGTCATCTCCCCGTAAAGTTTAAGAGGGGTTGTTAAAATATATGTATCAATATATATATATATATATACGCCATAATACCTTATAGGGGTATTATGGCCATTTCACACAATACCCGATAGGGGTACCTGTTTTTCTTCTTTTTTTTTTTTTATTCTTTTTTTTTTCTTCTTTTTAAGCCACTTAAGGGGCCCCACCATTGAGTCGTTGGGGGCCCCAATGGTCACAATTGTGACCGTTGGGGGCTCCCAACAACTCTATTGGGAGCCCCCAAGTGGTCCCTTGAGTGTATAAATAGGGGTATTCCCCCTTGTGTTCTTTTAAGCTTTTGTGAGCTCCTCTTTAATAAAAAGAGTATTTATTTTATGTGTGTAGAATAGTTACAAGGCCTTTCGTATTATTCCTTAGTGGATTTCTTCTTTGTGCTAAGTCCATTGTGAATGCATTTGTATTCTTAATTCTTCTGCATACTTCGTTACAAATACAACATAAAATCCCATTTTTGAAACAGTGAAAATCAACAACTCACAATTCATGAAAATAAGGGTGGTTTAAAATTGGCATAAAACATCATGATTGAGTCAACTTTAACATATGAAAATAATAAATAGAATATGCCAAATGTGATCCAATGGTTAGATTTTGCTTTTGGAGCTTAGATCCATGTAAATCAAGTGCATACCACCATAAGTATCATATATATATATATATGGAAAAATATTTGCTACAAATGAAGGTAAGGAACTAATGAGCTAGAAATCATAGGTGCAAGTTGTATCAACTCAATCTAACCACATATATGTGTTCAGAATGGTTTTGTCTGCTACAGATCAAGCCTTAGCAAACTTTAAAATTTTCTTTTATACAATCGATTTAGCAAACATTTTTTTTTTAATCTTTGGCACACACATATAGTCATGATAGTGTCCCCATGTATCATTTTGGATCTCTCTCTCTCTTTATATATATATATATATATATATATATATAACGACCTCAACTCGTACCCGTTAAAAAGTGGCAAAATGTTTTTTTTTAACATTTGTGGAAACATTCCCACAAACCCGGAGCCTTTATAGTTATAACACATCCACAACCACAAGAGATCTTATACTACCATCATCCAAACCAAACCAACTTTATTAGTTGAATTCACATAGTCTGAAAGCATGTGCAAAAGAATATAAATAAAGCAAAAGATGGAGTCACGATGTCCCAAAAGAATTTGTCAGATAGTCATGTAGCGCTCGTAGCACTTCGCAAAAACAATTCCCCTCACTAGGCCTCAGAGACTGTGAAAACACAAAAGTATGGGTGTCAGAATCAAATATCCTGCATAGAGGTCCCTCTAATGAATCAAATAAGTAAAAAGAATACAAATAAGAATCATGAAACAATTTAGAGGGATGCAATTATGACAAAATCATAATCCAAATAATCATTCAAGCAATAGGAAACAATTGCTAAGCAAGAAAAAACAATTATTACCAATAGGAAACATCAATTAAGCAATAGAAAACATTTATCATGCAGTATAGAACAAATATTATGCAACCATTAATTTAACACAAGGGAACAAGTAAATATGCACGATCTAATGCATAACAGGAATATGCATGATTTCAGTACACATGCATGAATAAATTATTATCTCTTATTAGAGTTTTCTTTTATATGCATGTTCCTATTAAATGCACACAAACTTTTAGTTTCTCTTTTTATTACCGTTGCCCACGGATACTCAAAACGGGTAGAAATTCCTGAGGTCAAGTTAGGTTCACAGTTATAGCTTAGCACACAATTTGTATTTTATTACTGGATTCCACATTCAACCCTCGATCGATATCAGGAATAAACATCATCCATCGGAATGCTAGAAATCAACATCTAATGCTAGGACATTATGGAAATCAACATCTACTAATGCCACTTTCCTGGTATACCAAAAACAATAGTTGTGTCTATACACCACCCCTAAGCAAAGTGGCGGAATCTTCCAAAAACTGTAGCTGATAGGTGAACCACCTAGTTGGTTTAGGGGCACAACAACGCACATAAAGTTTTAGTATCCTCACGGTTCCTCAAAACCGCAAGTCTAGGTGTATTGTTTTCTTCTTTTATCTTGTTATTAATTCAACTTCTTTATTTTGCAAATCAACATGCAAAATTAATAACATAGGTTCACAAATCAACATGCGAATCTCATCACAAGACCACAACCTGTGGCAACATGGAACAATGCAATGAGAACAATAATATCAAGTTTGATTTTTGTGATGCATAGAAACAACTAAAACAAGGAGAAACACATAATCAAGGCTCACACAGCCTATGATAATCTACTTTTGATCATCGATGCATCCAAATGCAAAAATCATAAAGAACAAGCCACTTATGCATTCTTTTAACATGCTTTTCAATGCACAATCATATATGCTAATTTAGAGATCTGCATGAACAACACTATTCATATGCATGTGTTCACATAATCATGCCAATTACATGCTTCCATTCATGAATTTTCTCAAAGTAAACAAGTGAACACTCATGCAATGATGCATGTACCAAAACACATCAATTTCATGTATGCACATGCACATGAAAGCAACCTTGCAGCAATACCTTGATCCAGCATAATATATCAAGTCTAAGCACGTGAAAAAAAATATTATTTTGTATGAATAAAGCCAAGTCTAATACAAATAGAAATTCTAAAAATTTACAGGGCAAACTGAGTTTTTATTCCAGATTCAAGTAAGCATAAAGAACGTACATAAACTGAAAATTTTCACATACTAATTTGACCCCCACTTATGCATAAACTGAGTACAGCCACATATGAAATTTGAATGTTTTTCGCATAAGCAACTCAAACATTCTATTAAAAAAAATGCATTTCAAAAAACATGACAATATATATATATATATATAATGTTTCGCC